>NC_048304.1:110027016-110179262 GCF_013100865.1 Trachemys scripta elegans
CTCGGCCGGGGGCACGGGGGCCGGGCACCGCAGTGCTGGGCGGGCCGGGGGTGGTCGGCCGGGGGCCAGGCCCGGGGCCGGCACCCCAGGGCCGGGGCCAGCCTGGGCCGCGCCTCCTCCCTCCACACTCCCCCTTACCTGCTTTAGGCTTCCCGCGAATCAAATGTTCGTGGGAAGCAGGGGAGGGGGCGGAGACTTTGGGGGAAGGGGCGGAGTTGGGACGGAGGCGGGGCCGGGGCCCTGTGGAGTGTCCTCCTTTGGGAGGCACAAAATATGGTAACCCTACTAAACAGTAAGAAATCACCAGGACCAAATGGGTTTCACCCAAGTGTTCTGAAGGAACTCGAGTATGAAATTGCAGAACTACTAACTGTGGTATGTAACCTATCACTTTAAATCAGCCTCTGTTCCAGATGACTGGAGGATAGCTAATATAACACTGTTATTTGTTTTGTTTTGTCTTTTTTGCTTAAAGGCTCCAGAGGTAATCCTGGCACTTACCAGGCCGGTAAGCCTAACTTCAGAACTAGGCAAATTGTTCTTTACTATAGTTTCTATCAGAATTATCAGACGCATAGATGAACATAATTTGTTGGGGGAAGAATCAACATGGCTTTCGTTAGAATCTGTTAGAATTCCTTGAGGAGGGCCACACATGAGGAGAAGGGTAATTCAGTTGATATAGCATACATAGACTTTCAGAAAGCCACTGAAAAGGTCCCACCCCAAAGGCTCATAATTAAGGAGTTATGGAATAAAAGAGAAGGTCCTCTCATGGATCAGTAACTGTTAAGAGACAGGAAACAAAGGGTAGGAAATAATGGTCAGTTTTCACAGTGGTGAGGGGTAGATAGCAGGGTCCCCCAAGGATTGATACTGGAACCAGTGCTGCTCAACATCCATAAATGATCTAGAAAAAGGGGTGAACAGTGAGGTGACAAAGTTTGCAGATCAGACAAAATTATTCAAGCAAGTTAAGTCTAAAGCAGGCTGTGAAGAGTTATAAAGGGATTTCACTAAAATGGGTGATTGGACAATACAATGGCAGATGAAATTGTGTTGATAAGTGCAAAGTAATGCACCCTGGAAAACATAATCTCAACTAGACATACAAAATGATGGGGGTCTCCGCTGTTACCAATCCAGAAAGAGATGTTTGAGTCATTCTCGATAGTACTCTGAAAACATCTGTTCAATGTGCAGCAGCAGTCAAAATAGCTAACAGAATGTTAGGAACCGTTAGGAAAGGGATAGATAATAAGACAGAAAAATCATAATGTCACTATATAAATCCCTGGTATGCTCCCACTTTGAATACTGATTTCCCCCATCTCAAAAAAGATACATGAGAATTGGAAAAGGTACATAGAAGGTCAACAAAAAATGATTATGTGAATGGAACAGCTTCCATGTAAGGAGAGAGTAAAAAGGTTGGGACTTGTTCAGCTTGGCAAAGAGACAATGAAGGGCGGCTATGACAGAGGTCCACAAAATCATGAATGGTGTGGAGAAAGTGAAAAAGTGTTATGTGAAGGGGTAAATAATACAAGAACCAGTAGTCACCTGATGAAATTAATAGACAGCAGGTTTAAAACAAACAAAAGGTAGTACTTCACAAAACACAAACTCAACCTGTGGAACTCATTGCCTGGGGATGAATTGAATGCCAAAAGCAAAAAAGAATGAAATAAGTTCATTAAGGATAGGATCTATCAATGGCTATTAGCCAAGATGGCTAAGTCTCTGACTGCCAGATGGATCATTGGGCTAGATGGACCATTGGCCTGACCCACTATGGCCATTCTCTTATATTCACTCTGGCCTTCCAGGGTAAGTTGGAAATGAACTAATTTATACATGCTCAGCAGGACTTGAACTTACAGCTCAAGATCAGTGGAAGGAGACCATATACATGCAGAAAGGGTGTGCAATCTGTCACAGAACTTGAATCTTTCCTTGCAGCAGTGTACCAGAATAGGAAGTAGCCACTAGCAAGAAGGATGGAGCCTGATCACCAGGGGTCTTGTGACTACAGCTCTGCATCTAATATATACGAGAGAAAAGGGGATTCTAATCTGATTCATGACCTTTATTGAACAATTAGACAAACTGATAAATTCAGTTTGTAAAACAAGGAAAGCTGACAATACAGGATATTCAGATGTATCCAAAACCCTGTTATCTAAACCTCTGCATTATCCACATCCCTTTCCTGTCCCTCAGGCATCTCATGCTGGGGAACAAGAAAGGAATCTGGATGACACAGAGGTTCAGATAATAAAGAAACAACGCCTGGGCAGGACTATAAAGAGGAGTACGAGCCCCTGGCTTCAGGGGAGGGCATACCCTCTGCACCCACCCACCCCACCCCACCCCCGCAACTTGGGAGTGAGGCCGTGACAGCAGAGCTGGGACATCCAGTCCATTCAGGGGCAAGATGCTGGTGAGGGCTGCCATCCTGATGGGGCAGAGCAAAGACACTCAGCCAAGCCTCTGCTCTGCCCTGCCAAGCCAGCATCTGTGCCTCTAAAGATTGGGTGTGACCAGCCCTGTGACAGCATAGGGAGCCCTCTGCAGCCCCACTGTCATGGGAGTAAGTGAGTGGGGCAGAGACCCCTGGCCAGGACCGGGAGGAAGATGAGCCTCTGTCTGCAGAGGAGGCTACCTCATTGATGAATGGCTGCTACCCTCTTGATTATCGAAACTCCTGATTATCCAACTAAAATCAATGTCCCCCATGCTATTTGGATAATCGGTAGTATACTGTAATGCAGAAATTAAAGGAAACAGTTTAGTTAAATGCTGGTACTATGACAAAATTGGCACAAAAAGGATTGTTATAAACTTAGTGCAGGCCAAGACAACACGTCATATGTGTCTGGTGAAAGCCCCTTTCCCAGTTTAGGAAATGGGGGAACACCAAGCTGAGGGGGCAAAGTTTGGTGGAGGTACAAGGAGCAGCTCCACAGTATTGGTGTAGATCTGAGTAATTAAGTAAGATTAATGGTTGTTTGGCTATTGAGTGTGTAATAGAATTTGGTAAAATGCTCAGCAGTGACTAACTAGCTTGAACGCAACAGTTATTAAACTATACAGGCTAAAAAAAGCTAGGAAATCAGGGATCCCAAATTGAACCACCTACTGTATCTGATTTCAAGTGGAGACAATGACTGGGGCAAGGGCATCTGTCTGAAAATTACGTTTAAAGACTGGACTTCCTGGAATTTGCATAAGAAGTCTGGGTGGCTGCAATAGGGGATGACTTGATAATTGGTCTGGATTTTCTTATGGTTAATAACTGTGTAGTTAATGCCAGGAAAGGTGTCTTACAAATTCAGTCTATGGACATTCCCTTTAAAAATATGGCCTGCATGAGACAAATGGTTTGTAGACAATTAGTTTGCAGTAAATGAGTTCTGCCTTCAGGGGCAGAAACCATTGTAACAACTATATGCTATGGAAGGGAAAGGTGGAGAGCGGTTCAAAACTCTTTTCAGACCTAGGATTGGGAGGAGGGGAGGGGGGATTTTATCTGCTAAAGTTTTTGTGGATCTGAAACAGGAACTGATACCTGTTCATTTGCTGAATGTTTCTGACAAGTAGCAAATATTTGAAAAGAACCACAGTTGCAAAATATGAACCAGTATATCTGGCATATGCTGGCGGCACACAGGAAGACTGACAAAAAGAAACTTGAGGCTATACAGATCAACTACCTAGACATCCACTGAGGGGCTGTGTTCTTATTATAGAAGATTTATTTGTGGGTTTGTAAAAAACACTGTATAGATTGGATGAGAAAGGCAAACCATTTCAGCAGTGAGGCAAAGTATGATATAGTATTCTCAGAGCTGAAAAAGGCCCTGTATTTGTGTGTGTTTCAAAACCCCTTTCATATTGGCCACAGATGCTAGTGCTTATGGTGTGAGGGGCAGTACTGACACAAGAACACAAAGGACTTTACATATTGGTGGCTTATTACTGCAAAAGTTTAGGTTGTCTTGAGAGAAATTATTGAAAAAGCTGTATAATGTAAGGGCACATGGGGACACTCTTTAAAGAGGTGATCTCATATGGTTCCACAAACCTAAGGATGTATCCAGGGTATGGGATTTCAGCATGGTTGCCCCCCAAATCTGATAACATAGCTGTGTAAGCTGAGGCTGCAAAAGTTGTTACAGAGGTGAATTCCCCATTCCCCAAATGGGCAAAGTCTGCCTCAGCCAGCAAATTCTACAGAAACAATAGGCATTTCTCAAGGGCAGATTGAAAGGTACCCCTCCTTGGTGACTGGCAGAAAGTCTATCAGGGAGCAAAAAGTTCCACAGAAATTTGGGTGGGAATAAAAATCTATTTGGGATGGTGATGCAAAAACATCTTGACAGACACTGCATATATGTAAATAGTTAGCCGTGTATCATTTTAATTTGTTTGATTTGTCGAATTATTTCTTTTCTGGGAGGAATGGGGCGTTGAATGCCACCATTTTTTAGGCCCCATTTGGGATGATGAGGGAAATGGTGTTGGGGGGGTTACGTGCTGGGTGAAACCTTGTGATGCATTGGGTTAAAATCTAATTGAGAATTTAAGGGTATGTATGCACCCTTCAATTAACATAATTGTAAGGATAAATTCATCACAATGCCCCACCTATGACAAACGTGTAATGCGAACTGCCCAGCACTATGTGAGCAGTGGGGTTTTTGGTGTGGATGGGGGTGTGGACATGAGCAGAACAGAGAGATAGACAGACAGTCTGAGGAAATCCAAGCAGAATCCTGTAAGCACAGTGTGACCCTGAGAGAAACCTACAGAGAGGTCAGGGATGCTGACTGAAAAGAAGGTTGGCCTGTAAGCGAAGAGACTACCCCTTTTGCCTTTGGTTCCTCCTGCGTTTAGAGAAGCAGGATTCTTTGTTCCTTGTTTAAAATAAAAACGACATTAAAGAAAATAACAGATTCGATCATCAGTTTCTGCTCCCAATTGAAACATCCCCAGAGCTCTGAAAAGGTGCAACAATATTACTGAACTGAATGCTTTTTCAGCTGACGCACTCTGAATGTGAGTGCTCCCTCACTGACACATGCTACCAAACATCAGACCCAGTCCTGCTCCTGCTAAAAGCTGGATCGGACTTCTTTTTTTTTCTCTTTTTTTCAATTTGTCCTAGGCCCCACAAGGGTGTCAGCATAAGCCTCAAGGTTGCAACTGGTTATTCTCAGTCACCACAAATTAAATGAATGGGAACTGTATTCAGAACAAAACTATATTTAAATACATCATTTAAATTGCCAGGCACTGGGAATGGGCGACAAGGGATGGATCACTTGATGATTACCTGTTCTGTTCATTCCCTCTGAAGCACCTGACATTGACCACTGTCAGAGGACAGGATACTGGGCTAGATGGACCTTTGGTCTGACCGAGTATGGCTGTTCTTATGTTCTATGTTCTTACCATCCCCACACTCCTTCCTCCCCAAAAGTATGTGAAGAAAAAGTTTGATGGATCAGGCATTAGTTGGAATATTATATCAAGGGGTGGTTTAAGGGAAATTTTCAAAGAAACTTTGATTTCAATTGATACCATAACTCAGCCTTCATTTATACTTTACATTTTACATAGACCAGAGCTGGCAGTTGCTGAGTTGATGTGTTTGGGGTGTTGTCTGTGTCTACCCCAGACTGGATGTGATCCTAAGGGCTTGTCTACACTGAAATGCTACAGCAGCACAGCTGCAGCGTAAATGCTATTTACACCACCGAGGGGGTTCTCCTAGCAGTGTGACTAATCCACCTCTGTAAGAGGCACTAGCTAGGTGAGGGAAGAATTCTTCTGTCAACCTAGCGCTGTCTGCACTAGGAGTTAGGTCGGCTTAACTACATTGCTTAGCGGTGTAAGATTTTTCACACCTTTGAGTGACATAGCTGTGTCAACCTAACTTTTTAGTGTAGACCAGAACTCAGAAGTGTCAGATGGAACTGTCAAACTCCAGCTGTCAGAACCTTCTCACCCCAGCATTCTCTAACTGCCTCTTGGTCATAGGCTTGAAAGTTTTCATTTTCTATTTAAAAGGTTACATGGGACCCCAAATCCCTGAACTGAAACCACTGCTTCTTATACCAATTAAATAAAATCCCATATCCAGGCTTTGCTGAAGCTTGGCTTCTGATCTGAACTCTGCCTCTGGTATACTTCTAAAATTAACGGTGCATATAATTCCTGATAATTCCTTTGAGGTCCACATCCACCAATGTGGAATCGGGCTCTGGCTGGTCCCATGAGGTCAGGGGGGTTGACAAAGATTCCATCTTGAAATCCTGAGGCCTCATATAAAGAACTTTCAAGTGGTTAATATGCGGGGTCTCTGCGGAGACAGGAGACAGAGAGTCTGCAAAAAAGCAGGCTGCAACTCGATTCCTAAGAGAATGGGGGGCTAAGTCAGACCTACCTACTTCCAGGAGGCTTTTGTTACTTTAATCCCTTTTCTCTCTGCTTGTGATGTTCTTATGGGTACATAAATATGTTGTTTTGAACAAGCCATTCTGTCTGTATTTTCAAACTAGTCACAATTCCCGAGAGAAGTCAATAGCAGGGTTCAAAGCCACTTGCACCTGCTCAGGTCATACAGCTGGTAAATGGAGGTACTGTAGCCTGCAGATCAGTCTAAAAGTGGAGGGACTCATAGGATTCCACTCCAAGAAATACAGGCACAGGCCTGTAACTTGGAAAGTGAGCCCATGGAGACACTGCGTGAGGGTTCAAAAGTCCAGCTTACTCTGAACCATAACAGAAGTCTGGAGTCAGGTACCAAAAGGTCAGAGTCTGAGATGGGTGAGTGGGCAGACCAAGAATCAAGCATCAGGAGGCATGGTCAGGTGAACAGGGTTGGGCACCAGGTTACAGGCAGAAATCAGATAGTGAAGTCAAGGACAAACCAAGGTCAGAAGCCAGAATCTAGTGTATAGTTCCTGGAAGACAAGTCCACCAATGGCTATTAGTCAGGAGAGGCAGGGCTGCAATATCATGCTCTGAGTGTCCCTAGCCTCTGTTTGCCAGAAGTTGGGAGTGGATGGATCATTTGATGATTGCCTGTTCTGTTCATTCCATCTGAAGCAGCTGGTATTGGCCAATGTCAGAAGACAGGATACTGGGCTAGATGGACTATTGGTCTGACCCAGTATGGCAGTTTGTATGGTCTTATGGCAAGCAGGGTCTGGAGCAGAGATAGGCAGGCAGT
The DNA here is from genome assembly GCF_013100865.1 of Trachemys scripta elegans. Taxonomy (NCBI): domain Eukaryota; kingdom Metazoa; phylum Chordata; order Testudines; family Emydidae; genus Trachemys; species Trachemys scripta. The sequence continues at coordinate 110,034,257 of NC_048304.1, forward strand.
CTGTGTTGTTGCTGAGATAACTTGCCTTCACTTCTTCCTGGTTTAAGTACTAGTACTGGCCAATCAGTGGGCTGTGAGGGTCTGCCACTCAGGTCCTACTGGGCAGTACTTCCTGCCAAGCCCAGCCTTGGCAGGTCCTCCCCATGGAAGCCCAGCCTAGGCCTCCAGCCACAATGCGGAGGTGTCAGTGGCCCAGAACCCCCATGGTCCCAGATTCTAGCCTTGCAGATGCTCACAATACATATAAGAATTGATAGGTTGGGTGGGCCATACCATAAAGAGCCTTGAAAGTGAATGTGAGTACTTCGTGTTTGATGGAATGCAGGATGAGGACCCAGCAGATAGACCAGGGATCTCAAACTCAAATCACCACGAGGGCCACATGAGGACTAGTATATTGGCCCGAGGGCTGCACCACTGACACCTTTTCATATAAAGATACAAAAGCTCCCGACTCTGCCCCTGGCCCTGCCCTCACTCCACCTCTTCCATGAGGCCCCACCCCTGCCCTGCCTCTTTCCACCCCTTCCTCACCCCTATTCCAACCCCTTCCCCAAATCCCTGCCCCACCTTTTCTCCACCTCCTCCCCTGAGCGCGCGGCTCCGTGCTCCTCTCTCCCCAGCCCCCATTCTGAAAAGCACTAAGTGCTGCCAAAACAGCTGTTTGGTGGTGGAAGTGCCTGGAGGTAGGCAGAGGAGCAGGGACGCGGCGTGCTGGGGGGAGTGGGGGGAGGCAGCGGGTGAGGGGAGCTTGGCGGCCAGAGGAAATAACTCCGCTGGGGCGGGGAGCTTGGCAGGCCGCAGCAAATAACTTGTTTAGATCCAAAAATTGATATACCTTATAAATAGTCTGCTAAGAAAAGTCATGCATACTATATATATATATATATATATATATATATATATCAATCATTTAAAAAATTCCACCACTCCAGCAAGAAAGACAGGCAGACGAACAAGAAAGTCAGCATTTATATACTATTCATAGATTCTTGCAAAGAATCCCTGGTATTAGGACTCTGTCCTTGGCTCCTCTATACCCTGTCTCTGGATGATCTCATCTACATTGTGTTAACTATCATCCTCATGCTGTTGACTTGCAGATCTCTCGCTCCATTCCAGCTCTGTCTCTTCCCAGACAGACTAATATCTCAGCCTGTCTCTCTAACATTGTCACATGGATAGCCAGCTTATGTTCAATATGGCCAAAACTGAGCACTTAATCTTTCTCGCCAAGACCTACCCCCTTAATGAATCATGGGACATAATCACCATCTTTCCTGTAACCTGGCTGTTGTCTTTGACTCAACCCTCTCCCTTGACCAATGTCTAAATTTTGCTGCTTCTTCCTGCACAACATCTCTGAGATCTGGCCTTTCCTCTCCATCCACACAGCTACATCTCTGGTCTGGGCCTTAATCTCACATCTCAACTAATGAAACCTCCTCCCCACCAGCTTTGACAAAACCCATTTTGTCCCACTTTATATTTGTTCAGAAGACTGCTGTAAATATCATCTTTCTGGCTTGTCACTTTGACCACACCATCCTTTCTTTAATGTCTATCTCAGGGGTCTCAAACACATGGCCTGATTATTATTAATAGATGATATTCATATATATCAACTTTCATTCCTATGATGTGAGTTCTCTTGTGTATTTTTTTCTCTTTATATCTATATGTGAAAAGAAAATAATTCAGAGGATGGAAATGAATCTGAACTCTGTTACATTTGATACAATAGACTTTACTAGCTCTCAATGTTTCACTTGTGGCAATTGTATAAAGAAAACTTGTTATGCTTTCTTGGCCATACATCCTTCAAAAATATTAAGCTACTATTTTTTAACTATACCATTCTACCTTTTTCAGCTGACCTCATCTCTTGACGGATCCCTAGATGCAGAGCTCAATGTCACAGGCAGAACTGCGCTATTAATTTGTCACCCCTGCAGATACCAGGCAAAAGAGTTTAAATGACTACTCAGCATTTTCGTTAATGTGATATTTTTCTCAACTTCCTTCTCATCACTTTTCCCATAAGCACATAGTCATTTTCAAAGGCATATCAGATGTGCACAGAAATGCAGTACAATAATGGTTTGTTCCATATAGGTAATATTAGAAGTTCTGTCTTTGAAGGGATAGGTCCAAAAGAATAAATGTAAAGATACATAAACAATCTAAAGCTCCTCTCAGTGTAACCCACACACCAGTACTACCGAGGACAGAGTATGTGACTGTCCAACTTGTTATAATACAGTACTACCCTTTCATTTCACTAGATATCAAATTTACGCAGTACTTCATTCTTTCTTTAAAAAAAAGATTATTTTATATTGATGTCAATTATTGTACCAATATAACTACTAGGGGTATTATGAAGATTGGATAATATTTATGTAGTGTTTTGAAGATATAAGGCCTGATTCTCCATAGTGATACACCAGTTTGATTCCCTTGACCATGATGCCTTAAAAAAGAGATGGGGTATTTTTGATGCAAAAGAAATCCAAACCCATGATTTGCATACATTGGTAGAAGTTATTGGGTTCTTTGGATGAAAGGTGATATATATGAATATCATCTATTAGTAACAATCAGATTGTAAGAAAATTAAATGTATTCACATCTGAGTTTTCTGAAATATTTAAAAATTACAGCAAGTTCTACTATGGATATTGAATACAAGAACAATTTAAAAGCAGAAAATAATTGAACTTTCATAATTGTTACTGTATTTGATGGAAAGTGTTGAAACACTTTCCTTTTGTTACCACAAAGAACAACATTAGTTTATGGGCCTACAATTACAGAGGTATTTTTAATTGGAATGTAGTTACTCAACTGAACCTTACCCAGGAAACCAGTGAAACATCACTAGTCTTGCAAAAAGTACTATGGGATTTTTTTTAAATAACCACAAATGGTCAGAAACGCAGTTGAAAGACAGCAGCACAATGCTCAATAAGGCCCCTAGTTCAGTAAACCACTTCAGGACTTACTTCACTGTACTCAGTCCACTTGTGATAAGCAACGTACTTAAATACATGTTTAAGTCCCTGTGATGCAGTGTTCACCCCACACCAGCCCTGATGGGGATAAGGTGACTCAGAAGGGGCCAATTAACCTTATAGGCTGCAACTGGAGGAGAATCAGGCTTGATTGAGATTCACTAATTGAAGATGAAGCCAGGCTGGGCTTGTTTAAAGCCAGGCAATTGAAAGCAGTAAAGGGCTATAGGGAGAGAGTCTGCATTGCTGTCTGTGCCAGAGAGCTAGGTAGGAGGAAACCCATGGTGGCAGCAAAAGTCCTGAGATCCTGTCCCTGATGGAAGAGGTTTACCCAGAGGAGTTGCAGGGAAGAAAGCATGTGGAAGGCAGAGTAGGAAGAAGCCCAGGGAAAATGCAGTGAGGGTTGAGAATGTATAGACCTTGGCTGCTGATTATAGGGTTCTTAGGGCATGGCTACACTTGCAGATGTAGAGCGCTGTGAGTTAAACCCACCTTCATAGAGCGCAGTAGGGAAAGCGCTGCAGTCTGTCCACACTGACAGCTTCAAGCATGCTGGCGTGGCCACATTTGTGGCACTTGCGCATTGGGAGAGGTGCATTATGGGCCACTATCCCAGCATGCAAGTGACTGCAACGTGCTTTTCAAATGAGTGGTGGGGTAGAGTGTGTTGTGTGTATGTGGGGGGAGAGAGAGTGGGGGTTTGGGGTGCTGAGAGTGTGTCAGCATGCTGTCTTGTAAGTTCAGACCCCCTTTCCCCCTCGCCTCTCTCTCACTCACTCAAAGCAAACAGTAAATGTTTGCTTTTTCTCGGAGCTGATAAGCAGCTTTATTGCACTGTAACTCGCAAGTGTAGTCCAGGCCTTAGGCTGGAACCAGGAGTAGTGGGAGGGCCTGAGTTCCCCTACCAGCCAGTAGGGAAGCGGCACAGACTGGGAATTCACTCAGAGGACTGTCTGGGACAATTGGTCTGGAAAGCTTTTGATAACCTGGAAGGGCAAGACTATATAGTGACTTAGCTGGCGGGCTGAGTCATAAAGAGGGAGTGCTGTGAAATACAGGAGGAGAGGCCACTGCAGTGATGGAGTGGCCACTGGAAGGAGGTGCCAAACTGGTCCTTCTTGGATACAACATGAGTATTATAAAAAATCTATAAAAATGTAACCTATTTTTATGAACAAAAGTAACATTAAGCACAGTTACAGTATGTAATTCATGTTCTTCAGAAAGCAACTGGAGCAGTAGCTGTCTTAGGTCCTGGCTCATTTGAGAGTGGCAAGTAATCTGACTATCCAACATAATTAGCATTTTCTTCACAGTTTCCAGAGACCAGGAAGCTAAAGACATATATCCAATTTACATTCACTCTTCATCAACTGTAGCAAATGAAGACAAACCTATTTGTGGTTTGCATCTGAAGAAGTGAGGTTCTTACCCACGAAAGCTTATGCTCCCAATACTTCTGATAGTCTCAAAGGTGCCACAGGACCCTCTGTTGCTTTTTACAGATACAGACTAACATGGCTACCCCTCTAATACTATTTGTGGAAGACATTGAACTGATCGTTATCAATGCTTGTCTCTTGGTGATGGAGAAGGTTGATTGACTAGTTTTATAACTAAGCTTTTTCCAGGTGAGAGGCTAAAGGCAGTATTTCCTCAAAGATAACCAGTCCCTTCCCAATTGCAGTTTTCTCTTCTTTGATGAGCTCTCAGGATCTCCCAAGTGTCAGCTGCAATGTTAGCATCATTAAGCAAACACGCCAAGATATCTTTTGAATAGAGATTTTGGTCTTCCATAACTAGGCATAGAATACTTTCTTCGAAAGTATTGAAGAAGTATTGCTTTTCAGGGACATTTGAAGAATGTGCCTCGTTCAACTGAAAATCCCTAAGAACAGCAGCACCTTGAAGCTTTGGTTACAAATTTTAAAACAGGAGACATTCAGAGGATGAACTAGGTAGTGCTGAGAATCTTTGTAAAGCAACATATAAGGCATCAATCCTTCTGTTTTGACACAAGCAAGGTAGTTTATGCAACAGCTTAATATATTTATTTAAACATACTCTAAGTGTTATAAAATCCGTGGTCTTTCCAGACACATTTAGTGCTGCTTTTGACAAGTTTGGTTACTTTGTTAGTTTGGATAGTGATTTCAGCATCCACAGTACATCATTTGTTATAACAGACACTCCCAAGATAAGTAAACGGTGACACTACTGGATACATTTGGCCACAGAAATATTGCTGGTTTAGCATAAGGGTGGCGAGGAGGAGGTCAGCAGAGAATGTCTATCTTGTTTATTCCGTCAGTGAGACCCATGGCCATTGCTACTATTCAGACTGTAGCTCCTACAGCAGTGATTCGCACATTTGGGGGGCAACTGTAACAGTTTACCAGGCTACAAGTTCAGCTGTACCAGCTAGTGTCAGCCAACTCATTCAGTTTTGTGCTTTCTTCTGCGCAGTAAAGCAGGGATTACGCCAAACCTCAGGCTACTCTGTGGATTATAACCTGCCCCACAGCAAACAGAAATGTAATGATCTTAGAAGATGTCACTGTGTACATTTCTGGAAGAAACCAACATCCCAGAACTCTCCCTGAATGCAGAAGAGAGGATGTCAGTCAAAGGAAGGGTTCTTCTTCCTCCCTTTAATCTCTCTCCTTTTATTTTTCTCTTTTTTTCCTAATTTACCTTCTTTCCCTTCCATATGTATCTCTTCAGAAAATATGCAGGAATATGATACTTGGGCTGAAATGTTTGTATTTCATACCATATGTTCAGTTATTATACAGAAGCTAAGCTGCAGTTGCTCACTGTTGGGCTAAAGCATATATTTCTTTTATTTATCATTTAGCTTTAGTTTCTTCTTAGTTTCCCATTTTCTTGACTCCCTTTTGCCAGCTTCTTCCTCTCTTTTCCTCTTCTTTCTGTTTTTCCTCCCCCATTCTCTCTTGCCTGTTTTGTCTGGATTCAGGAAGTATCTCCTCAGCCTATTTTTGGTCATTTCTTTCTTTTGTTGCTGAGCAAGGAGAGACTCAGGGCATGGTGCCACTGCAGCTGTAAAAGGAAAAATGTTTGGAAGAGTGAACATTTTATTTCTGGTGCCTGAATATTATATGTAGTGGTGTTATGCAGGGGGCTTATGGAACGTCACTATGTTCAAGCTCCACTTGGAGTTGGGGGGGAGGAGGGTGTATCAAGGAGCTGATTACAGCTTCCTGATTCTGTGAGGGGTGAGTGTCAAGGAGTAGGTTACAGCCTGAAACTATGGGTCAGGGGAGGGACGAGGCAGCAAAGGATAACGAGCTGCCCAGCCTGCCTCACGCCAGCGGAGAATCACAGATCCCCACAGAGAGCCCCATACCCTCTCCCTCACTCAGAATGCATGGCACCGGTGCATTCGGCTCTGTAAAAATGGCCCTTGTCTAAGGACACTGCAGCGCGCGCTGGGTGTGTGGGAGTCAACCTGCTCTTACCTGCTGTCATGGGTGGTGGGTGAAGCAGCCACTTAGGGAGGTTAGCTCCCCAGCCCACCTGTGGCCCCTCCCATACTCCACCCCTGCTCTGCCCCAGGCCCCGCACCCATTCTGCCCAGGCCCCGTCCTCTCCCCACTGTCTCCCTCCTCTCTTCTCTCCCCATCTCTGATCATCTCCTTCCAGCCAAATCCCTGAACCCAAATGAAGCAAATGACATTTGAAAAAAACCACTCTTCTGCACTTTCTAAAAAAAATGGAGCATGTTTTCCACTGCATGCTAGAAGGTGAAGACTGGACCTACAGAAGGTACCTAATTAAAAGCACTAAACTTGGGAATAAAAAATGTCAGTCACAGGTTTTTTGATATACCCTGAAGTTTGTCAGAGACTTATTTGCACAAACTTTGTAGTAAGGGCAAGTCAGCTGTCCTGCTGAATGCAACATTAAATATTATGGAATACATGATGCAGCTCTTCTCTGTTTTATATTTTCTTAATCAGTATTTCTAAGCTGATTTTATATTTTAAATGTACTCTTAAGCCTTCATAAAGTAATCATTCCAGATTACTACATGTTTAACTCATTGAAACAAAGACATCGTTTAAATTAATCAGTCACAGAGGTTTAGTGTGTTCATAACAATGTTCATTGCTTTTAGAAAAAGGGAACACTATTTACTTTGTGTAATCTCCATAACAATAGACATGTTTATGAAATTTCACCAACTTTAAAAAATATGTTTTCAAACATTTTAGGCATAACAAAGGATTTTATATCTTACTAAGGTACTGATTTTGCTAGAGGTTCTCTTAAAACTAGTTCTTCAAATAGTCAGAAGTAAAGAAAGGGAAACTCGTTTGTCCAGCTATCTGGCAGGAAAGAAGTGTTGTCCCTTTAAGAAGAACAGGAGTACTTGTGGCACCTTAGAGACTAACAAATTTATTAGAGCATAAGCTTTCCTGGGCTACAACCCACTTCTTTTTGAGGATACAGACTAACACGGCTGCTACCCTGAAACTTGTCCCTTTAAGGGCTCTCTTCAAGGATTTTTTAGAGATGGGATGTTATCATCTTCAGCAACACACTAATGAAATATTTTTAAAGCAAATTTTAAACTAAGGTCCTGTAGACTAACATGTTCTGAGTAAATATTACAGTAATGCACAACTGTTTTTGTCAGTAAATTCAGAAACTGACTGACTGGGGGTTGGCAAATGCCTGTTAAATGGCTTCATTACTACTTGAATGGCTCTTTAACAGTTTCAATGTTGTGCTAATAGGTCTGGCAGGCTGGAAGGCTTTTTCAATTTTGAGTTACTAGATCCCCTACGGAATAAGAGTCACCAGGCTGCAGCAGCTAGCTGTGGGAGCCTGCAGGAAGGGTCAGAACAGGGATAGGAAGAGGTGGGCGGGTGGACACTAAGACCCAGGGATGCCCCCAATTTTCAGGTGCCCTGCTGCATATGCCTAAGGACGGCCCTGGAGACAATGATGTCTTCCTCTCATTTTTGGCTGGCTAAGGAGGGAAGCAGCAAAGAGCTTCTGAGGTTCTTTAGAGGCTGGTCTCATCAGAAGTCTCACAGCAGCCTTCTGGCAAAAGGGTCTGCTCTGTCTCCCTGCAGGCAGAGAGAATCTGAAACCAGCTTAGATTCTTCCCTGTCTTGCCCGGGCCTACCCTGCTGCCCCCTTTGCCCTTCTGACTTATGGGGTCTTACATCGGGGAAAGGAGTTATCTGAGGAAGTAAGGAGGGGTCTGTATTCAGCTGGGAAGGAGTCACAGCCAGTCGCCTCCCAACTGGCAGCACCTGAAGCTTCTCCTCCCCCTTAGAGACTGGTCGAGGGAAGGGAATAGGAGCCGAGGGTTGGGGGCCAGAGGGGACAAAGACCCTTAGGGGTAAAGGAAATGTGGGGGATGAGCTAGGAAGCTTTGGGGGGGAAGAGGAGGAGTTAATCCTTGGTGAGGGTTGGAGAGGTCTGAGGAGGGGGGTGATGAAGAAAGGAATCTTGGGGGCAGGAACAGAGGGCTGCTCAGGGAGAAAGGAATCTTGGAGGAGGAGAGAGACCATAGGATCACCTTGAGGACAGGGACAGAGGGAAATGAGGAGGGGTATCAGGGATGAGAGGACATTGGGGAGGGCGATGCTTGCACAGTGGGGGACAGAAAGAGACCATAGGGACCAGGGATGGAGGAGAGAGCATTATTGCCACCCCAAGACACTCCAAATTCAGGACTAAAAATATTAACTTTGGATCTTTTTTTATTCACCCCAGTCTATGAGCCTTTGGGGTGCACTCAGGCCACATTTTCAAACTTTTCTCCACAGCCATTCAAACTAGCAAGTTCCCTTTTTGAGGAAAGCTGAGGTTCTTACATTATATTATACTATTCCAGCCTGTGATCAAGTACAAATAAGAATGTGATAAATTCATTAGGACTTTTGCAAAAAGTTCAACAGAAAATAATAAAATGTCTATAGAACATTTCAGCTAGCCTGTAGAATTCTGGATGCGGGTTGTAATTCTCTATTCCATTTGTGACCTGGTGTGCCTGGGGCAGCCCTCACTAGAAATGCCAAGGTCAGGACAGGCTGCAAAAGGGAAAGCAGATACTCCCAAGACTGGTGAGTAACACTGAAGATAAAAAGCAACAGAGGGTCCTGTGGCACCTTTGAGACTAACAGAAGTACTGGGAGCATAAGCTTTCGTGGGTAAGAACCTCACTTCTTCAGATGCAAGTAATGGAAATCTCCAGAAAAAATCTCTGGAGATTTCCATTACTTGCATCTGAAGAAGTGAGGTTCTTACCCACGAAAGCTTATGCTCCCAGTACTTCTGTTAGTCTCAAAGGTGCCACAGGACCCTCTGTTGCTTTTTACAGATTCAGACTAACACGGCTACCCCTCTGATACTGAAGATAAACTCCTCAACCAGTCACAAACTGTACTTCTGATCCCCCACACTTGTTATCAAGAAGCAAAAAAGAAATCACACATGTTTTTATTGCATTCCAGTCCTCTGGCTCCCACACAGCACATAGGTCTGGTACAGTGAGAAGTTATTTAAAAACTCTGCTCACTATACAAAATGTTCTTCTGACCCCAAAGGGTCAGCCATGTTACCAGGTCAGTATAGGTTTGGATCTTACCCAAAATACCACGCTGCCAGCCAATCCTTTAGTATCTAAAACGAAAGGTTTATTATAAAGAAAAGAGAACAAGAAGAGAGATGTTAAATGGTAAAACAGTCACATACATACAAAGACTTCAAAGTCCATCAGGTTCCTAGCAGTACTGGTGAGTTTGCTGGCTTGAAAGTCCCTCTGGAACACATCCACAGCTTGGATGGGTCATTCCATCCTTTGTTCAGAGCTTCAGTTTGTAGCAAAGTTCCTCCAGAGGTAAGAAACAGGACTGAAGACAAGAAGCAGGACTGAAGACAAAATGGAGAAGATGCAGCTGTCTGTTATAGTCTTTTGCCATGTGGCTTGGAGGAAGTTTGTTTCAAACACAAGTTGCCCAGCACATGGCTTGGAAGGCTTTTCTCTCCATAGGCATGCCCTTGCATGCCTTGCTGAGTCATAAGGTGTATCCCTTGCCTTCTCTCAATGGGTCAGTTGTATAGCTGATGGTCCTTAATGGGCCACCAAGCAGGCTAGGCAGTGCTGATACCAAACTGTCTGGGGGGTGTCACCCAGAAGCATAGCATAGGTAATACAGACCAACATACATATCTATAGCCCAAAATACAAAGGTGATACAAACATATAAATGAGATTATCATATCCGGCAAATTATAATATGTTTGCAGATATCTTACATGGCATATCTGGCATAACTCACTGCAATTTTACAATATTGGTATTCATAATATCCTAAAGTGTCCCCCAGATTCCATACAGTGTCACACGATTTTATATGGTTTTAGAATAACTTCCATGGAATCTTTTTATTTTTCTTTAGATCCCTATTAGCTTAATTTATATTAAATTCTATGAGGCTCACAAACATCCCAATTGCTGAGTGATTCTGGGCCTGACTCTTATCTCACTTTCACTGGTGTTGTAAAACAGGATTAACTCTACCGAAATTAATGGCGCTACGGCTGCTCCAAAACAGATGTGAGATAAGCATTGAACCCATTGGGTCTTAACTTCTGCTGAAAGTATCTTTAAATCCATTTCTAAGAGCTAGTGTCTAGCCTGTCATTCAAAGCCACCACTCCCAATCATCTGACCAGATATTATTCAACATCCCTTCACTCCCAATCTGTTGGCTGCTAGACTACATGGGGTAGCCTGACTACCCAAAAAGGTACTATTTGTAGCTCACACAAAAACCCATTCTCCATTCTGCTGATTACATCTTAAAGAAACCTCTGCTTTTCAGACAATTAGTGCAAGTAAACACCCGATCCTACTGTAACACTGGGGTAGACTACGCTGCAGTCAAAGGTGTGATTGCAGCTCAGGTAGGCATACCTGTGCCAGGTTTAATCTAGTTAGCACGACTAGCAATAGCAGCATGGACCCCAGCATGGGCTAGCAATAGGAGTACATATCCAGTGTGCTGGGTGGGCCTGTACAGCCTGCATTGAACCTGCGCTGCCACAATTTCACTGCTATTTTTAGCCATGCTAGCTAAATTAAAGCTAGTTGGCGGGCAGAGGGAGGAAGGCAGTATGCCTACCCAAGCTGCAGTCACACCTCTGATTGGGTAGACATACCAGTTGTGCCTCATTGAAATAAATGTAAGCATTTGCCCATCTTAGTTGGCTGGGAGGCCTGCAGTGATTTTTATTTTCACCTTTTCTCTGAAGAGACTGAAATAGCTAAAATATAGTATCTCTCCATTGATGCAGCATCTATCTGGTATTTGTTCTACGGTACATGTGATAGGACAGTCAGAGGGGGAAATCTCCTTGTTAAATAGTACCATTCATGACCTGGTCTGAAAAGTACTGAGTACCCAGCAAAGCACTTAAGCGCTTAACTTTTAGCTCATTGACGTCCAGCGGGCGTCAAGTTAAGTACATGTTTCAGTGCTTTCCTGGGCTAGGGCCAATGTTCAGAGCCTTCTTACATCCTGCTTCCTATTTTCTCAACTAGGATTTTGTGTATTTTCCTTCTTCTATGTTTTTTCCATCGTTTGCACTAAGATCTGCCACATATGTTATGAGGTGCTACACTCTGTCAATAGCAGGTTTCAGAGTAGCAGCTGTGTTAGTCTATGGCTTCCCTCATCTATGAACGTTACAAATAATTCACTGATGTAGTGCAATATGCACAAGTAGCACTCCGAAGGAAGTAATTCAGTGTTCCACATATGCATTCAAGGACAGAACTTGTTTCGATCTTTAGTGTTCAGGGTCCCCCCCCCCCCCCTAGGGTATTTCTCTATTGACTTTCACTGTGCTCTCCTTGGAGTCACAGTTTGGCAGGCTTTTCATGGTCCTATCAGCTCTAGTTAGCACAAAACCGGGGCATTTTTGCAGTTCATTGACAGTGGCTGGCGGAGAGGAAGTGTGTGGGCTAATAATATGCAAATACTGCTGTGGTATAGTTATTCATTCTTTCTAAATATAACCTGATAGCTTTGTTTTTGATTTTCAATTCATATTTTGACTAATGGGAAGTGGTTCGATCTGATTTAGCAGCAGCCGTTGGATAGATGCGCAGCTCTAGCTAAGGTGAATAATGTCATTGAAATAAAATGCTGACTGTGTAAAAACCATGGGAACATCTTTCCTTGTATTTTCTGATAACTAAGAAACAATATTATTTGCTCATGAAATGTTCTGGCTTGACAGCCAGGGAGACAAGTCCCCTATCTGCAGATCAAGTAGAGCACAGAAGGATCAGAGCAAACTTCTTCACACCACTGTCTGGCTAACGTGACTCTACTGTCTTTCCAGGCAGCCCCCTTTACAGGTATAAGGTTTCCTTGCTTTTCCTGAAAAGGGTATTAGTGCTAAACGTGATGGCAGCTAAACTGAGAATGCAAGCTAGGTTTTCATAGACACCAAACAACCATAAGGTGCAAGTAATTTTTGGTCACCAAACTACTGACTTAGGGTACACTTACATTGGTAATGTACTGTAGAGGTAAAATGCCATATATCTTATTGCCCATCTGTGACACTGGCAGACCAGGTGCCAGATCTTGCCAAAGCTTTAGGCCTCAGCCGAGCACGAACAAATTCATTGCTGGAAACCAGTCTATTTCACCTGTGTGTTAGTATGGTTAAGAGGAGTATTGGACTTATACCAATGTGTTTAGTGTTTTGACTTTATGAAATGTTTGTAAGATGCTGCATGCATTAATCTCACTTATAATACCTATATCACATGCTATAAGGTAATATTTCAGTTTTTGCTTTGTATCTTTAAAAAATGTTTGCTCTGAAACTGTGAACCTAGCAGGAGTGATCATGTCCTGCCCATCAAGAAGGCCTGTCTAAACTAAATGGGCCACTGTGGGACATCACAATACAAAGACTTTGTTAATTACCCCTTCATCCCATGAAGAAGCTATATGCCAAATTGCAGGCCCCATCAGCTTGAATTCTGAGAGAAGGGAATAAAAATAGCTGACAAAAAACTTTTTCATCTATTTTGCTGTTTGGACTCTCCCAGGGCTGGAGCTATGAAACAGAAACAGAGATCTCTAGAGTCAAGCTGGGTTATCCCTAAAACACATTCAGAGCTATGACAACTCCATTATCTTTTGAAACCATAGACTGTAACTCATTTGTGTGTATGCCAGCTTTAACCTAGTAATAACTCATTTATTTTCTTAATTAATAAATCCTGAGATAGGATTGGCTACAAACATTGTCTTTGGTGTGAGATCTAGGGTGCAAATTGACCTGGGCACCAACATTCCCTGTCTTTTTCCGTGGCTCCCTGCAGCAAATCCAGCCAAGCCAAACTCCTGTGCCCCTTGAAGGCAGGATGCTGGTAGAAATAAACTTAGGGGGTCTTTCATGCAGGTCCCCACATCTGTACCCCAGAGTTCAGAGTAGGGAGGGAACCCTGACAGCCCCTTCTTCCATACACCTGACACCTCTGCTTTCCAGCAGCTCATGAATCCCGCCTGCTGAGGTTTCCTGCTCTTAGCTGTTGATAGTTCAGTCTTTGGAGTATCCTTGTGTCTTGCTGGACCCTCTGTTGACTTCAGCCAGTTTCAATCAGTTCTTTAATGATCCTATATCTCCCCCACTTCCCTCAGCAAGGTCACACACACCCCTCCTGCCTCCTCTGCTGTTCCAGGAATAGTGTTAACTCATTTGCACCCACTGGTTAGCAATGCCACGGTCAGAGGGAAACTAAGGCATGGATTCGTACAAGTATTGCAGAAAATTCCCCCTTTGTCACATATGCATTAAATAGACATTCTGCAAAGTCTGTCTTTAAACAAGAACGTCCTGTGAAGAAAAGTAACACTGTAGGCTGTCCTGATTAACAAATCTCTTTTCCTCTGCTTGCTTGTCAAAGTTATTCAAAGTATTTAGGTTCCAGCCATAAAACATACTTTTTAAGCATTTGTAAAGGGGTATTTTAAATATTTAATGCTGTGAATATCTGTTGAATTTCAATGTTTTATATCAGAATAATACTAAAGCATTAGTATCAACATCAGCACCTGACGACAACACAAAACCTTGCTCAGCAAAAGGTGAAAAGTGTTAGATGTGAGACTCTTGCTCTGAAGTTTATCTGTTGCTTATTTCCATTTAAATGTTTTGAAATGTCAGGGATCAGAAACATTATTAAATAAAGGTGAAAAATCCACATTTTTCCTTCCTTCCTCCCTCCCTCTCTACCAAACCTTTGTAATGACCCCACTCAAAGCCAATGGGAGTTTCCGTTGTCTTCAGGGGGCTTTGGATCAATGCCTAGAGAAACAAGGTAACTTTTACATGTATGAAATGACTTTCCCAACTATTTTATTCCTTAAAAGTAATATGCATATTACTAACATTTGTGGAGTATTGTGTGGATTGGTTTCCATGTGTTGTATTCAGTTACTCAAATATTATTTAAAAGGAAAATATATTATATTAAGCTTAAGTCAATGTGTCAGTTTGCACAAATAAGTGAGAAGGATTTGGCCCTGTATGATCTGCTTCATGCTCTCTTTCTACAGTCTAAAATTACCAGACTCTTGCAAACTCTGCTATCCAGTGTATTCACAGGCATAATGATTACTTGGTTTAATTATGAATATTGGTCTTAGTTCGGCATCCTTGACACACACATAAAGGACTACTGGCAGGAGTAAGATACTGCCAGCAATACTTGAGGGACTACGCATGTGTGGAAGGGTTTCAGGATTGGTCCTTTATCTGGATAGTGGAATGTACTACTGGACAGAAAAGATGCAAATAACTTATCTCACGAAAAAAGATTCAACAATGTAGTTTCATATGGTACAGTAAGGCCAGGGCAGCTGGCATTCTGTGGAGCTTGATGTCAACTTTAATTGACTGCATAGGGCTGGGTTTTTCTTCAGTCTTACTGCAATAAAGTTCACAGAGAACTTACACCAGAAAGTCATCTGTTTTTCCTAAATGGGTTACCCAGGGAATACAAAATAGTACAATACAAAACAGTAAGCTGATGAGTAGCTCATCTTGTCTAGCAACGAACACAAAGTCCTTTATGAAGTGAGAACTAATTGTTTGATCAATAACCCTGCCTCATTATTCTTTCTTTAACACCTGCATGAGGGTTGAGTAGGGCATTCATGCCTTGATTATTGCTGGAAACAGGGCCGGCTCTAGGATTTTTGCCGCCCCAACCAAAAACAATTTTGGCCGCCCCACCCCCGTTTTTTTCTTACTCCACCCCCGGACTCGCCTCAACTCCGCCCCTTCCCCAAATCCCCAGCCCTGCCTCCTCCCCCCAGGCTCTCAAGCCTAGGAGGGAGGGAGGGAGGGAGGGAGAGGGAGAAGCAGCGTGTGCGCTGCGGCCACTCGGGGTCTCCCCCTCCCTCCCAGGCTCTCAAACCTGGGAGGGCCACTTGGGATCTCCCCCTCCCTCTCGGGTTTGAGAGCCTGGGAGGGAGGGCGAGCAGTGGCACACGAGCGGCAGCAGCGGAGGTGAGTTAGGGCGGCTGGGGCACATTTTTAGGGCCGGCATGGCCCGCGCCAGAATGCCGCCCCCAAAAATGTGCCACCCCAAGCACCAGCTTGTTTTGCTGGTGCCTAGAGCCGGCCCTGGCTGGAAATCAAGTAGGGCCTCTGCACCCTTTCATCGAGACATCCCTGGTTTAATAGTAGCTCTGTAACTGCTTCTCCCTACACTATAAAGAACAGGAGTACTTGTGGCACCTTACAGACTAACAAATTTATTTGAGCATAAGCTTTCATGGACTAGAGCCCACTTCTTCAGATGCATAGAATGAAACATATAGTAAGGAGATATATATACATACAAAACATGAAAAAGTGGAAGTAGCCATATCAACTCTAAGAGGCTAATTAATTAAGATGAGCTATAATCAGCAGGAGAAAAAAAACGTTTGTAGTAATAATCAAGATGGCCCATTTCAGACAGTTGACAAGAGGTATGGGGATACTTAACATGGGGAAATAGATTAAATCTGTGTAGTGACTCAGCCATTCCCAGTCTCCATTCAAGCCTAAATTAATGATATTTGTATATTAATATACATTTATAATATTTGTATATTAATATACAGTATATTTGTATATTAATTCAAGTTCAGCAATTTCTCGTTGGAGTCTGTTTTTGAAGCTTTTCTCTTGCAAAATTGCTACCTTGAAGTCTGTTACTGAGTGACCAGAGAGGTTGAAGTATTCTCCTACTGGTTTTTGAATGTTGTGATTCCTGATGTCAGATTTGTGTCTGTTTATTCTTTTGCGTAGAGACTGTCTGGTTTGGCCAATGTACATGGCAGAGGGGCATTGCTGGCACATGATGGCATATATCACATTGGTAGATGTGCAGGTGAACGAGCCCCTGATGGCGTGGCTGATGTGATTAGATCCTATGATGGTGTCACTTGAATAGATATGTGGACAGAGTTGGCATCGGGCTTTGTTGCAAGGATAGGTTCCTGGGTTAGTGTTTTTGAGGTGTGTGGTTGCTGGTATGTATATCCTTACACACTTGCCTGATTAACATACCTTTGTACCAAGAGCCTCACACACACCACCCCTTCTACATTAAAGGCCTGAGGTCTTGTCTACACTACCAAGTTTTGTTGACAAAACTTATGTCGATACCCAAGAGTTGACAAAACAAAAATCGTCAAACGGTGTTCACACTTGCTCCCTCTGTTGACAGATCATGTCCACATTGGGGACACCATCATCGACAGGGTGAGCAATACACTGTGGGTATGTATCCCACAGCGCAGTGTTGTGGAAAGGAAGAGCTGATTGCTGCGCGACTTCTCCAGAGCCCCCTTAGCTGTGGAGAGTAGCCAGTAGCAGAACTGGGGGGGAGCAGGGGGAGCGGCCACTCCCACACTGAGCACACTCCCAAAGGTGGCACCCTTTTTAATTTTTACACTCACGCGGACGACTTTGCGAGGTGAGACCTTGGAAGGGCCTCTTTGCTCGCAGTTGTCAGCTCGCGGCGCAGCGGCCGCGCCTGTCCCTTTAAACCACGCGGGAGGGGGTATTCCCATGTTGCCTAGCGGCAGGCAGCTTGGATCCTAGCAACCAATGGGGAGCGCGCTGGGGGCTCGTAACGCTCCCGCTCGAGGTTTGAAATTGTTACAGTGTCAGAGTGGCCGGCGGCGAGAATGGGGCCCGGAGCAGCGGGGCGAGGGCAGTGCAGGAGCTGCGCGGGGAGCCGGGCAGGGTGCGGAAGCCGCAGGCAGGAGTGAGCATGAGTGCGGTGGCTGGGAAGGGAGTAAAGCCGGCGGGCGCCGCGGAGCCAGGGAAGGCGGCCGGGGCCGGCGCGGGGGCCAGGGTGGTGGCAGTCAAGGAGATCCCCAAGGTGCTGGTGGATCCGCACACCCGCCGCAGCTACATGCGTGGGCGCTTCCTGGGCAAGGGTGGCTTCGCCAAGTATTACTAGAGATCACGGAGCTGGAGAGCCAGCAGGTGTTCGTGGGCAAGAACGTGCCCAAGTCGCTGCTGGTGAAGCTCTGCCACCAGAGGGTGAGGGAGTCGCGGGGGGGCGGCTCGTGGCTGGAGGAGCAAGGGGGGGCGCAGCAGGGCAGCCGGCAGCCAATGGGGGGGCGGCGGGCATGGCCGGAGGAGGCAGAGCGAGGGGGGGGGGTGCAGCAAGGCAGCCAACAGCGTGGCCAGCACCCGTGGCCGTAGGAGCAAGGAGGGGCGCAGCATGGCGGCCAGCAGCCAATGGGAGGGGTGGCACAGCCGAAGGAGCCAGCCAAGGGGGGGCGTGGAGTGGCCGGAGGAGGAGCCAAGGCGGGCGTGGCCAGAGGAGGAGCCAAGGCGGGGGCCCCTTTTTTATGTTTGCTCCCCCTGCTCTTAGATCCTGGCTACGCCACTGAGAGCAGCATCATGAGTAGCTCTGTGAGCTCGCCATGCTGAGGAATGGCAAAACAGCACAGCAGTCTGTCCCCCTCCCCCTGCAGCAGCCGTCTGCCTGCCGCTGTGTTCCTAGTGCCGGGCAGAACAGGAGCATTCCAATGAGTTGCTCTTTGTTTGCTCTCCAAACAGAGCGCACACAGATACTTCCCAGAGCTTTGAAAGGGGAGGGGCGCATGCCTGCAGGGCAGCAGAGATCAAAACACAGAGCAGAGCAATCAGGGCAGGCATTGTGGGATACTGGCAGAAGCCAGTTCTGTGGACAAAAAAATGAGCAGTGTCTACACAGGAAAGAGAAAAGACAAAAGTCTTTAAAAAAATAAAGGAAGGGGAAAAGACAAAAGTCTCTTGTAGGAGTGGAAGTTTTTTGTCGCCAAAACTGGGCATTTTTCGCGACAGAAGTCCCATTGTAGTGTGTACGCGCTTGCTGGTTTGTCGTCAAAAGACAGAGCCGAAGAGTCAGGGGAGGAGCACAGCAGCCGGAACCCAGGAGGGGAAGTGCCCGGCGGGGGGCGCAGGGTCCAGAGGCATGGGGGCTGCCCGAAGCCCGAGCGCTACCGGCTTCACAGTTTGCCGAGCAGCCTCCAGACCTTGCGCCCCCGGCTGGGCGCTTCCCCTCCCGGGCTCCAGCTGCGCTGGGGAAACGCCGGCCGGGGGCACAGGGTCTGGGGGCTGCCCGGCAAACCGTGAAGCCGGTAGCACTCAGGTAGCCCTTTTCACGTGGCTGGGAGGGAGGAGGGGGAATGCAGGGCGCTCAGGGAGGGGGCGGAGTTAGGGCGGGGACTTTGGGGAAGGGGCGGGGAATGGGCAGAGTTGGGCAGGGAAGGGGTGGAGTTCGGGCAGGGCCGGGGGTGGGAAAGGGGCAGGGCCAGGGCCCGTGGAGTGTCCTCTTTTTTTATTTTTTAAATATGGTAACCCTATTTTACATGCATTTGGCACTCACTTGGTATGGGTGTGCGTGACTACACAAGGTGTAGGGCAACAGAATCAGGCTGAGGAGCTGCTCAGAAGATTATTGCTGCCTCACGAATACACACAAACTGCCCTCTAGCAGAAATCACAGTTACAGAACCTCAACTTTTATTTAGCAAACAAACACATCAACATTTGGCAAGACAAATACAGACTGTATAAAAGTTCCAAGAGGAACACTAGACCTCCTCTCTAAAAGTGGAATCTCTACAGCTGTAAGTGCTGTTTAATGTCAATTGTTTTCCATCAGCTTTTTCCCCCATAGTGCATAAAAAGCCATGTCTGAGAGCTGTGACTGTTGGAACACTTGCTACAGAATTGAGTCAAAGGACTAAACCAAAAGGTTAAAAGAACAGTGTTTTCCTCAGAGATGAAATGTTTTGTACTTGCATAATTAGAATAGAGGATCATTGCTATATGGAGACTAACATTATTTGTTGCTGGCCTCTGCATTTCTTGTGCTATTATATGTAAGTTATTATGCAATGTAGGGAAAGAAAATGGTCTTGTGTTTAAGATGGAGGGCTGAGAGTCAGAAATTTTTAGTTCTATTCTTGGCTGTGTGACCTTGGACAACTCACTTAACTGTTCTGTACATCAGTTTCCATAGTATACAAGATAAAAACCAGGGGTATTCTTTAAGGACATGAGCAGATCCCTTCACCCACACAGAGCCTCCTCGAAGTCAGTGGTACTAGACATAGGTGCAGAAGACTGCCTGCAGGGAGTCAGTTAAAGAATCAAGGCCTGTATAAAACTTTTGTTTAAATATATAAATCATAGTCTTTTGCCTTATGCCTATTGTCAGGCAGTCTAGAGCAGCTCACAACTGAGAGTGCCAGTCTCAGGTCAGGCTGTCAGAAAACACGGCAGACACCCTAAACTGGAGATATTCTATCATTAAATTTTACCAAGCCAGTAACAAATGTGTGCTCCTGGATTACTATAGTCTCCAGGAGCTACAAACAGTCCACTTAGGCTTTCCAGTGCATCTTGCTGCCCAGACAAATTAGACTTTGATGAGAGGTTATTAAAACCAAAATCACTTCACATTAGGTTACTCCCAATCCCAAAGGATCAGTCACTTACCCTGGTCAATGGATACTCTTGATCTTAGACCAAAAACAACACTGGCAGCCAATTTTTCTAGTAAATTAGAGTTTATTAGCTAAGACAAAGAAATGAGGTAAAGTTTATTAGTAAGAAAAAGAAATGAGAATTAGAGAGGTTAAAGCAGGTAAAATATATCAACAGATGAATCCAAGTGTGTTAATCCAAAGTGGTAGCAGAAATATAATAATCTGATAGTTTTCCATAAATCTCTCAGGATTACCTAAAATAACTTTGGGGATCTCTATCTTACATCTGGAATGCTTCCTGAAAGTGTCCAAAGAACTCAGAGATACAGGATTGATCCCTGGATCCATTCTTCTAGCTGCTTTCCATGCAGAGCAATCTGGCAAGTGTTTTCATCACAGCATAGGCTCTTCCTTTGTTGATTAAATGCAAACTGAGTTTGTGAAATTCCATTGTCGAACACAGTGACCTATGCTTTGAAAAAAGAACAGGAGTACTTGACCTATGCTTTGAAAAAAGAACAGGGCACCTTTATCCCCACTTTGAACTTTAGGGTACAAATGTAGGGGCCTGCATGAAAACTTCTAAGCTTAACTACCAGCTTAGCTCTGGTCCGCTGCCACCATCCCCAAAATTCCCATGCCTGGGAAGCCTTGAGAATCCTTCACCAATTCCCTGGTGAATACAGATCCAAACCCCTTGGATCTTAAAACAAGGAGAAATTAACCATCCCCCCTTCTTCCTCCCACCAACTCCTGGTGAATACAGATCCAACCCCCTTGGATCTAAAACAAGGAGAAATTAACCATTCCCCTCCTTCCTCCCACCAACTCCTGGTGAATCAAGATCCAAACCCCTTGGATCTTAAAACAAGGAAAAATCAATCAGGTTCTTAAAAAGAAGGCTTTTAATTAAAGAAAAAGGTAAAAATCATCTCTGTAAAATCAGTATGGAAATTAACCTTACAGGGTAATCAAACTTAAAGAGCTCAGAGGACTCCCCTCTTAATTTGTTAGTCTCTAAGGTGCCACAAGTACTCCTGTTCTTTTTGCGGATACAGACTAACACGGCTGCTACTCTGAAACCTGTCACTATGCTTTGAAGTTAGCAACCTTCTTCATTTACATTTCCAAGGCTTCAATTGCATTTGATGGACAAATGTAAATTGTAATTACATTTGTCCATAACATATATCCCAGTAATTCACCCACGAAAGCTTATGTTCCAATACGTCTGTTAGTCTATAAGGTGCCAAAGGACTCTTTGTTGCTTTATCCCAGTAATGTAACCACATAAAACAATCCTTCATTAGTTTTCATGAAGTTCACACATTAAGTAAATTTTCATCTTAACGAAACACACACTTTTGATCTAGGGTTGTGGTTTGAGTATTGGCCTGCTAAACCTAGGGTCATGAGTTCAATCCTTGAGGGGGTCACTTAGGGATCTGGGGCAAAAATCTGTCTGGGAATTGGTCCTGCTTTGAACAGGGGGTTGGACTAGATGACTTCCCGAGGTCCCTTCCAACCCGGATATTCTATGATTCTAAGTACAGGGATATAAATAATGTAAATTGATAGCAATCAACAGGTTGAGACAATACATTTGCATTTCCTTTGAACTAAATTAAGACACACTTAACATTCCTTTGATATGCACACACAAGTTAATTGGCCTGTTGCTCTGACCTGAGCTGGCCTGTCAGTGTCACACATATTTTTTTGCATACCTTTCCCTCCATCTATCAGTTCAATTAGGCCACAATACCACCCATCTACATTACCTATACCTTCCAGATCCATCACACAGAAACTAGAGGTAATTATAAAACCTGATTTGTCTCTACAGTCTGTGCGATAAAGCTGGGAGTACTTTGTTATTTTAGCAGCCTGAGTCAACCTTACCATGGAGGATGTTTTAGAGACAAGGTCAAAGACATCCCTGAGCAAAATTTAAAAGATATGAATAGACTTGTTTGTCCAAGAAACTATTGATAAATTGTCATTTTCTTCCTGGGAAAGAGAGAGACAAAGTATTTAGGTTACAGCCATAAACCATACTTTTGAAGCATTTGTAAAGGGGTATCTTAAATATTTAATGTTGTGAATAATATCTGTTGAATTTCAATGGTTTATATCAGAATAATACTAAAGCATTAGTATCAACATCAGCACTTGACGACAACACAAAACCTTGCTCAGCAAAAGGTGAAAAGTGTTAGATGTGAGACTCTTGCTCTGAAGTTTATCTGTTGCTTATTTCCATTTAAATGTTTTGAAATGTCAGGGATCAGAAACATTATTAAATAAAGGTGAAAAATCCACATTTTTCCTTCCTTCCTCCCTCCCGCTCTACCAAACCTTTTTAGCATCCCCACTCAAAACCAATGGGAGTTTCTATTGTCTTCAGGGGGCTTTGGATCAATGCCTAGACAAACAAGGTCACTTTTACATATAGGAAATGATTTGCCCAACTATTTTATTAAATATAATTTAAAACCCCCTTTATGGTTCCCTGTTCCTCAGGCTACCAAGCATATTTTATTAGGTACAAGCTAGGACTCCTTTAAGCAGGATGGCCAGATCAATCTAATGAGCTCCCATAACTCCAACATTTTGTGTGCTTTTCCTTCCACATGTTCTCTCTGAATATGCTCCAACCTTCTCATCTGACAGAGCTCACTCTTTGTCCAGTCCAGCTCTGCTTCTCCTTCCCCATCCACCTCTCCCCAATCTACTTCTTTGTTCCCCTCCCACCAGATCACATCCCTCTCCTCCACTGTGCATAGCCAGCAAATGGACACAGCTCCTCCCCTAGGCAGGCCAATGCACTTAGGGTGGCTAAATACCTCTTAGCCAGCCAGATGCTCAAGGTCCTTCTGCCTAGAAGGCAGGCAGCCTAATTACTCTTGTTGCTGCTACTTGCTTGCCTGCTTGACTGACTCTAAAATGCACTTCCTGACATCATAGGCCCAGGACTTTTGAGGCTGACTTGCTAGGTGTTTCTAGCATATGACCTATTTATAGACCAAAACATGCAAACTTGCGTGCCTGAAGTTAGGCGGCCAAATCAGTGGCCTGATCTTCAGAAGAGCTGAAATCAGTGAAATTTGCTACTGCTGAGTACTTCTGAAAATCAGACAAGTTCTTAAAGCCCTTACCTATGGATTTAGCTATTTAATTCATAAGCACCTAGTTTTAAAATTTGGGCCATGTTGTCTTAATTTATTGACCTCTTTCAAGCCTTCGTGAAAGTTATATTTATTGCTGAGCTCAATTCACTGCCCCTTTCCTTTTGGGCATCTGTTTTTCAGACACTTGACTTTAAACAGATTTTTTTTTTCAAGAATGTTTTGTCCAAAAAGCAATGATTAAGCAGTGCAAAGAAAAATGTTCACATCCAAATCACACAGGAAATAATAGTTGTCATCCTGTTTCTCCACTCAGCCAGCCCTACAGCATATCAGAAGCGCTATCTATGAAGATGTCAAAAAAGGAAACAAACGTGCAAGCCACCAAGTAGTATTTCTCCTCTGCAAATAAAAAATTCTAAAATGAGGTTTCTGAATCTCTTTAGCTTGTGCAGAGATATTGTGCTTGAATTAATTTGTATAAACATAGGGTAGTGGTATCTGTTTATAATATTCTTAGCATATTTTCAATACTGAATTTGTATTCATCCTTTTCACTTTAATTAACACTGGAGGCCTGAGGCTGAGTTATCAGCTAAGAGAAAATTTCAGTGGATAATGTTCATTTTAACTCTGACCAAAGCAGGAGAGGTCATGGATTAGATCCTCAGTTGGTGTAAATCAGTGTAGCACTGTTAGCTCCATATGCTTTGTTCAATCTGCATTTGCTGCCTCTGGAAAGCAAAAGACAATGATTTTCAGTCAGTGTGGTGTGGTTGGTATATAGGGCTGGGAGTCGGCTCTGCTGGGTTCTGTTCCTGACTCTGCCAATGAGTTACTGAACAGCTCTGCCTTTACACGTCTGCAAAATTGGAATAATGTGTCCCTCAACCTGGTACCTGTGTGATGTTTTGGGGCTTAGTTCATTCAAGTTTGTAAAGTGGTTTGAAATCATAAAATCAAAAATGCTATGCAAGTACAAAGTACAGCCCGTCAATTACATGGCACAGCAGGAGAGCTGCTGAGGAATAACTCCTTTCATTGGGATGAGAAGGGAAATTTTGGGTGGACATTGCTTAATTACCCCCAATTGGAATGGTGATAGGACACCAAAATGCCATGGGACCAGTTGCTTAGGGTTTCAGTTTTATGTCTCATCTGAACTGCGAAGTCAAAATTAAAACGTCTACAAACAGGATGAGTGGAATGGCTGCAAAAATGATCATTAGGCTGATGGAAATGTGACCTTGTAATTGTTGTTCTATTTTCCAATCTCTTTGACTATTGATTCACTCCTTTGACCTTGTCTAACACTAACTTGTCCTCTATTTGCAACCCCATCCCTTTGAGGAAGGGTCACATCAGCTATTCAATCAAAAAAGACTGGAGCAGTGTCATGGGCTTGCTGGCCCTGCAAGGGGAATCTGGACCCAGGCCACCCATGACAAATTAATTTAAGAGAAGGAGCTTCTAATTGAAGACAAGCACCTGGGCCTGATAAAAGGCCATCAGGGACCAGTTGCTGCAAGCTGAGCTCTGATGGCCTTTTATCAGGCTCAGGTGCTGTTATCAGGCTTTGGGTTAGTGGAGTGACTTGGAAGCTGATGTGGAAACTGTTTGGCTCCAAGGAAAATGAGCCAATTGTGGACAATGGACTGGCCTTGGTAAATCATGGTAATGACAAAATAACATAATTCTAAAGGGATAACTACATAATTGGTTGTGCTTTTATAGTATCCGGGGAATAAACAGGTTGTCCTGCTCAGTGCTGTTCTTCAGAGGAGTCTGTCATACTCCCAGCTGCCATTGTGTACGATGATACTGCTGCCATGCACGTCTTCCTCCTACATATTAAGAGTGATGTTTGGCAATGGTCTACTGTCTACAGTGCTTCTCAAAGTTGGGCCGCCACTTGTGCAGGGAAAACCCCTGGCCCGCGTCCGCAGGTTTGGCTGATCGCAGCTCCCACTGGCCGCAGTTCGCCGTTCCAGGCCAATGGGGGCCGCGGGAAGTGGTGGCCAGCACATCCCTCGGCCCGCACCGCTTCCAGCAGCCCCCATTAGCCTGGAGCGGCGAACCGTGACCAGTGGGAGCTGCGATTGGCTGAACCTGCAGATGCGGCAGGTAAACAAACCGGCCTGGATCGCCAGGGGCTTTCCCTGCACAAAGCGGCGGACCAGCTTTGAGAAGCACTGGTCTACTACACATGTCTATTTTAAGAGGGTACTTGCAGGAAATTAAAATATAGAAACATGAGTGAAGAAGGCTGGAATCCTATGCTCCCACTGGTCCTCTGCAGCATGCAAGAATCATTCCAGCTCATTAGAGGAAAAATTGACCCCTGTGCAGAGTGCCAGAACATGGCCTATGCACTAGTTAAGTTCTGCTTGTTTTATTTTTGTAGACTAATGGGATTCATAGGCCTTGTGCTAACCCTCTGCCCAGGGGTGAATTTCACCTATAATGAGCTGAGAATGATGCTTGGATTCTATTACGGGTAGGGGTGTAAACACCACTTGCTCTGCCCTGGCAGTGGTTGCATCTGGGGTCATAGTTGCTTTCACGGGTCTCAAGATGAGATGATTCAAATCTTCAGGCAGCCAGGTAAGAGTTAAGATCCCATATTGTTGAGAGTTATTATGGATGTGAGTAAGAGAAACAAATGGGGTTTGCTTGTTTCAAGAGAACCCTCCAAGCAATGGTAGGCTGTGGAGGTGAAATTCTGAGGCTGCTGGCAAGTTTCTCCAACATGGAAGCATAACGTGGTATCAGCACAAATTACTTGTATTATGTCACTGATCATTAAAGTGGTTGTGGAGCAGAATTAAGCTTTGAACCCATCATGTTTCCTTACAATGTATGTATTAAAAAACTGTTCTTGACACAGATGTGTGAGGCTAACCTGGCCTCATAATAGCTCCTCCAAAGCAGCTCTTAATGAGGAAGGACCCCAGAGGTTAACCCAACAAATATTCATCCTTCATTTTGTCTACTCTGAAGTGAGACACTCAAGCTTCGTAGTTTAGGAGTCAAATCTCCAGAGAACAATCTGAAGAGAAAATTGTTGAGGAGCAGGGTCAGAGTAGTGAAAGGAAGAAGTCTCTTCCAAACAGAAATGCATATGTTACAGAATATCAGTGGTAATAAATTGCCCTCTGCTGGTTACAATGGTGCAATTCTCCCTTCCCACATTCAGACTAGTTGTTAATGTCTTAAATACATTGTAGGAGCCACATGATGGCTAAGGGTGCGAGACAAACTCTAAATCTCCCATGAACAGAGTGGGTAATGATTTATAAGCGTTTTATTCAAATCAGATTTAAGAGGGTAAAAATTGTATGTGAAATATTACTTGATGTCTTACAGCATAAGTACTATGCCTCAAAAATTACAAACCGATCGGCGGGTTTTACATCATTTTGCCCAGCAGCACCAGCTCTTGGGTTTTTCCCCAAAACACCACCTTAAACTTTACAATACGGCTAATACAAGGAATTAAAACCCCCTGTGATGTCTGCTGAGAAGGGGATTTTTTGGACGCTGCGCTTGGGGCCCAAACCCGGAATGTTAGCTAGTTCCCCGCTGGTAGAAAACATATAAGTAAAATTGGCGGATTTAAGTCTAACTTTTCTACCCACAGGGTCGTAGTTCATGACCACTTCAGGCGGTCAAGGATGATGGGCCACAGTACTGTTCATATGATTCAGTAATTCGGGTATGGACGAGTAATAACCTCGTCATAGGATGAAACTCCACGCCATATTTCCAAAGGTGATTTCAAAAGGGGTGTCTTTGTTGATAGTGTTCCAGCTGTGCGGGTATTGTATTTCCACTAACCCCACCTCCCAGGCACCAGGGAGATCCCAGGGCTTAATTAGCCGTATTGTAAAGTTCGAGCTGGTGTTTTGGGAGAAAACCCCAGAGCTGGCGTTGCTGGGAAAAGTGATGTAAAACCCGCCATTGCTCATTTCTCTCTCTCAACTAAATGTCCCAGAGTCGAGAAGCTTCCATCCAGCTGTTAAACTTATCAGGCCACCCCAACCATTTCAACAGTAGCTGCTTTTTTCTCCCTTTTCCTTTCTCCACTAGACCTTTTTCAATCCTGTAAATCCTGTCACGTTTGGGGTTTACTTTTTGTAATTCTTCAGGGTAAAAAGATCCAATAACGGTCTCACCCTTGTAATCTTTTAATCAGTATACAGGTCTCTGACCCCTGGATAAGGCTTCATCCACTATGAATATCTCATCGGTAAATGTTTGTTCATAACCTTTTTCAAAAGCTCCTTTGGTTTTAGATAGCTAATGTGCTCACCTTTTCTAAAAGGGGAAGAAACAACCGGTTTTATTTTAGAACTGTCTCTGTAAACCATTTTCCATACCTTCAGAGAATTTGAAGAGTTAACATCAGCGGGTCTGGTACATATAGTTCTGTGAAAGCTCTGGTTGTAACTCTTTATAAAGTCAGATAACATGTCGATGTAGTGAAAGTTGTAAAATGGGCTGTAAAATATCTCCACATCCTAGTGTTTAAAGTTCTGTTAAATCGCTCCACAACCCCTGCTTTGACTTCGTTATTAGTAACAAAATGGTGAACACCATGCCACTTTAACAATCTGCTTAAAGGTTTGTTTAAAAATTCTTTCCCCTGATCGGTTTGTAATTTTTGAGGCGACCTTTGCTGAAAATAGCTTTAGAGACCTTGGATACTTCACCACCCGTCTTGTCTTTTAGGCCTAAGGCCCAGGCATATTTGGATAGAATATCTATCACTGTTAAGATGTACTTAAAACTGCTTTTGAGTTTGGAGAATTGGTGCATATCCACCAAATCTGCCTGCCATTGTGCCTCCATATCTGAAACAACGGTCTTGTTTCTTTTAAAATGTATTAGAGCCGGTTTGTGTAAAGTGTAAGCGTCCTGGTCTAAAAGCCAAGCTGTTACCTGTCTTCTATTCAAAGTTTTATTATGCTTTTTGGACGTTTCAAAAAGAGGGTTCACCCCGCCATAGCTCCCAAGTTCTCCGGGGGTGTAATATATTTTCTTTAACAGAGCCGTCTGCATAGACATGACTGTTACTTGTATTGTCTTTTACTAACACAAGTATGGAGGGGATACATTCATATTGACAAATTTAAACAAGTTTTATTAATCGCCTGTTTTAACACGCCATTTTACAGACGCCTGTGAAAATGAATGCCATGACCCCTACCATTAGGGAGTCTGAGCTGGTTCATTCTTCCATTTTGTCCTTTTCCGGATTTTCCTCTTGAGATCTGTGTATCAGACACGAGCAAAAATAGCTGATGCATGATATATTTACTCCCACAGGGCTACCAATGTGTAAGTTCTCAAAGGCTTCTAGAAAGGCATTGTTGAGCTGTCGAGAGATTTTCAGAAAAGAAACAGTGTAAGTCCCCCCTCGGCTTGTTTTTAGATTTATGTAACCCTGGATTGGTTTCTAACCCCATTATACCCCATCCTTGACCAGCAATTCTTAATCATTCATTTACCTGAGCAACGTCTTTTCCATTCACCTTGTTCACTGGTGACTCCCATGAGCCATGATCACCTTCCTCCATAGGGGTGGACAAAGAGAGGCCATCACACTCATCGGGCTGCTTCACGAATGCTTGGGTTTCAGGATCAGGTTCCAGCATATCCATCAATGGCTGGGCCAAAGAGCTCCCTAGGGCCACTCCCTCCTCCTCCTCGGAACTGTTGCTGATGTAGTGCTTCCTCCACGGGTAGTTGAAGACCCTCAGAGCTCAAACAAAGTCTGGAGTTCTCACTGGGGTGGTGAAGGAGTCCATGTTTTCTCTCAATGTTTCCATGATTTCTAAAACATGCATTCTTGGAATGAAATGGCCTCTTCCATGTGGTGCTAGGACTTCTGGGGTGGTGCTGCACTCTGATTGGTAGAGGACAGTAGGGGGAGTACTTAGAGGGGTCACACAACCCTCTCTGGGTGGTCCAGGGGTCACCCCACCTGGAACTCCCCCCGATTGGTCAAATCCGCTCTCAGGGAGGTCCTCTGTGGCTGAAATCCATCCTGATTGGTAGAGGGTGGTGGGAAGAGTTCTTAGAGGGGTCACATAAACCCACTTCTGGATGGATCACAGAATACCCCCTGTTTGGTCAAATCTCCTCTTGAGGCAGTACTACGGAGGGTGAAACCCATCCTGATTGGTAGAGAGCAGTGGGAGAAGTTCTTAGAGAGGTCACGTGACATCCTTTGCTTCCAGTCATGCGTCTGTCTTGACCCCGGAAGTAATATCCACAGGGGCCGAGTCTGAGGGCTTGTCTACACCATGCAGCTTTTAGCAACAAGGCTGTGTCGACATAGCTTTGTCACTAAAGTCAGCATGTGTAAATGCTTTTTGTCAGTACTTTGTCAGCACTTTTACTGACAAAATACTTCCAGCCCCGTGAGCGGCGTTAGCTTTGTCAGCAGGAGAGCGCTCCTGCCGACAAAGCCGCGTTCACACTGCCACATGCGTCGGCAAAACTTTTGTCTTTTGCAAGGGGACTTTTTTAGGTACCCCTGAAAGAGAAAAGTTTTGTTGACAACTTTGCAGTGTAGACAAGGTGGGAGGGGTGTGAGGGGACGGAGAATACTTTTGATTGATGGTAGGCCCCTTATACTACTAGCATAATTAGTAAGCACTCACCAATTTCTAAGGACATAGGGCCATATTCTCCACTCAGTTACACTCGTGCAATCCCATTTCAGTTAATGGGGTTGCAATGGCATAACTGAAAAGAGGATTTTTGTCCATAGTATAAAATTATATAGAAGACATTTGTTAAGTATGTTTTAATAGTCAATTGTTCTTTATTTAACTGTTGGCTAGACAATGAATACTGAACTAAATACATCATAGTAATCTTCTCTCACTGTTTGGTTGCTGTCCTAAATGTCTGCATTGTCAGGGTAACCTGCAGCAAATAAAGTGCACTAGAAATTTGCTACTTCACTCACACACACGATTGACTTTCAGTTTTTTAGGTTTTGAACTGGAAAGCCCAGGAACTGATTTGCCAAAATATATCTGAAGCACATCATCCACTTAAAGACTCATAGTCAAATGGCAATAAGTGCTGTCACTAAAAACTGTCTCCACTCTGCTTTACTGCCATAAATTTACGTCAGGTCAATGCCAGCATCTGCCAACATAGGCAGCTTCTGCTATGGGACAATGGAGGCAGAAAATCTGCAGGGGTGGGGGCAGGAGCAAGGTGAGAGATTGTAGTAGTAGAAAGTGATCCCGACCTCCCTTCCACTGAGTGGGAGCAGGCCTTACACAGCCAGTGCAACCCAGAAAGTGGGTGGTGCTAGGCAGCCAACAAGGGGTATAGCAAGTGTGACAAAGGATGCATTGATTTGGTGCACTGTCTCAACAATTTCTGCTGGTAGGATCCTGTGGAGTCCCCAGCAGAAAATCTGTTGGAGAATACCATCTGTCTCCTCTAGGGGAGCACTCGCCCTCTAGTGGAAGGTGCTACAGGGAGAGGTACCCAAATCCTATCAAAACAAAACACTCCACTGCACACACAGTGCTGTCCCTGGGCAGAGGATCAGAGAGAGAACAAGCTGTGACCAATGTTAGTCACATCCCTTAATGCACTACAGGAAGGTACTCGGATACTGTGGTGATACGGGGGTTAAAAGAGCCTATATATAACAGAATAGGGTCAGAAATAAGGGGTAATGTTGGCACAGCTGTAGTGTGTGATGAATCCTAGACTTACTTGTGTGGATGGCTGTGAAACTGAAGCACAGTAAGAAACAGATTTGTATTCAAAATATAACTTTGGAATGCTCACCAGTTATAATTAAATGATTATTGTGAGAGTCTGGTGCATGACTCCTGCTCCAATTTAGCAGCTCTGACTTGGTGAGTGTGCAGTATGCTGTCTTCCTGAAAGATACTGGGATATGAAGACTGGGTGGCACTTAAAGAGGGAAGAGCAAGAGAGCAAGGTCATTAACTTCAACTTTCCTTTCATGCAGATTTATATTTATTTTTTATGTTAATCTGAAACAGGTGAGGAGGCAGCATTGGACAAGAGAGAAAAGAGCTGGAGAACAACCCAATAAATGTGACGTTTTCTTCCATATTTTACGCGTATATTAGGGATAAGCAAAAGGAGAGAGAGTTTTGAGTCTGTCCAATCAGAACCAGCAGTGGTTCAGATCCAGGTTCCATTTTATCAGGACCACCAAAGTTCAAGGGTAGTTTGGGAATTATATAACAATTTGTAATGTTGTAAAGTGCTTTGGAAAAAGGGCACTGCTGTATAAAAACCATAGATTATTCTTAGTGAATATAATATATTTTAGGGAAGAATCACTTAAATGAATGGAACTGACTTATTGAGAAAGCACATTATTCATGGTAAATAAATACATTGTTGGCTTATCATGAGATGGCCCCCATATAAAATTATGTTTTCTTCTGAGTCTATTATAGTATCTTTGTGTTACACCTTTTGCACATCAAATTGAGGCCTGTCTCCTGGTATGTGTATGGCAGTGCTTCCATCCTAGGAACCACACCGCAAGAGTAGTAATGGAATCCCACGAAAGCCTGGGGACTGGCCCTGTTGATTTATGGGACATCGCAGAGTAGTAACAACATAATCCCACTCAGCATGTTTAAGAGGCTTACTCCTGTGGATCCTTTGAAATGACACACTATGACAATGGTTCTGATGGGAAATGCTGGAGATGAATTCATTTAGTGATGTGTTCAGTCAGTAGACATTTGCTTACAGGAAGTGAGTAGATAATCATCACTGTTACAGGATGACATCTGCAAGCATAGGGGCACATCAAAACTAGAGAGTAATGAGTAATAGGGTATTTTGATTATAGTGAATGCTTTTCTATATCAGACGTAGGTGCAATCTCCATCCTTATGGATGAATTGACATCAGGCACTCAAAACACACTAGCCCTTTATAATATTGGTTGCCCACCCAGTATGTTGTCTAGCTATACCTAAAGGAGAGCAGACACTTGATATGGTTTTAATCAGACTGCAACTTTATTATTAGATGTCTGGGACTACCAGATAAACGTATACAGTGCAGGTAACTCCATGTTCATTCAATAACTATCTTGGTGGTTTCTGCCAGCCCCCACTTTTTTTCTATCCACATGCCCCAGCCAACCCACTGCTGGGATCTTACCATCCATCCCCAACTCGTACAGGGTTAAGGTGGGCTATAAGAAAGAGGGGTAGGCTCCCTGCCATACCATTCATAGTAGTCCTGAAACACCCCCGTTCCTTTAACCAACACCTCCTTTTAAAGCCCTTTACCAAACCATTTATCTGGTCACTGTATCCCTTCCCTAAGGAGTATCTGCACTGCGCATCCACCCCACATTTACATCATGAGTTGCAATGTATAACCTAACTCCCTTCACTCCTCACCACAACAAAGCCCTCCCAGAACCTGCTGTGAAGAAGGCAAAACCCCCACCCCCAATCCACCTAAGCCAATCTGGTGGTGAGGGAAAAATTCCTTCCCAACCCCCCTAAAAGAAGCAGCTAGCGCAATGCCCACAGCGGGTTCTGACCAAACTCATGGGGAGGGAGGGAGAGGGTGTGTGGGTGATTCCTCACTAGCTCCATGGAAATTGCCAATCCAATATATTATTCTGTTATGTATACCAGACAAACTGTCTCTGTTTAGCTCCTATCTGGTGGAATGTCCTCATGTTTACTAATGGTCCAAATCCTACAGAACTTATTCCGCAAAATCTCTAATTCAAGTGACTGAGTAAGGACTATAGGCTTTGGCCCAGTAAGCATTTATATAGGGCCTGATTTTCAAAAGTATTGATCACCTTCCCCTTCTATTTATTTCCATAGGAGGTACGGGGGCTCAGCACTTCTAAGGCCCACTGTGCTTTACTTTTTCAAAGCCCCATGTAGATGTTAACTCATCCTCACAACACTTTTGTAAGGGTTGTAAGCAGGCATTATTATCCCCATTTAATAATAATGAGGAAACTGAAACTAGAACCTGGCTCAATATTTTTCAATTTATATTTGCCATTTTTCCCCTCGTCACTCTGAAATGTGCCTTTTAATTGCTGCTGTAGGTTTCCTGGAAGGCTCCTTGATCCTTATGAATGCCATGATTTCATTCAGTTCCTAATAATGCAATGTTGCATCAGAACTACATTTGGCACTTGATTGTGATTCTTCTTCTGGTAAATTAGCCCTTGGCCCTTTGGAAGTTTCTGTAGCAATTTTAAGCTGGGATTTGAAAATTCCAGCCTTAATTCACCAGTGCCAGAGATCTAGGTTCCAAATATGCATTTAGAGACAAATGTCTAAGGAGACCTCAACTGGTCTCTAATTTTGTGCCCTAAATCAATAGCCATTTCAAACTGATTGCTGTCTAACTATGGGCTAAATCTGAGAGGTGCTGAGTATCTGTGTCTTCCACTGGAGTCATCAGGAACTGCGGGTGCTTTGTAAGTTTAGTACCTCTGAGACTTGTCCCCAAATGTACAGGTAGCTAGATATCTAGCTTGTATCACTTTTGTATCACGATTATAATGCAGAAAACTTAATTTACTATAAACTACTTCATTCTCAGGGCCAGGATTTCTTACACATGTGCTTAATGCATTAGCCCTTGCCAAATCTTAGCTCTGGGGTGAGGATAGGCTGGCTGGGGGCTGATTCAGTGCTTCAGCCTAGCAACGTCCTCTAGCAGGACTCCTAGGGAGTCCCAGCTGGATTTTAAAATTTCCCTGCTGAAACCCGCGGTGGAAGATGGCAACACGACTGCTGTCTGACGTCCCTTGGGGTGAATCTTCCCTGGTTATAGCTGACCCATTTTCAGCAGATCATAGAATCCTATCCGGTCAGGCTGGAAAAGCCCCATTAAATAATCTTGTCACTACCCCCAGGACAAGATTCTTCCCTTTAATTTTCTACCATTTTTCCAGTCTGATTTTAACTGTTCCAAGTAATGGTGCTTCCACTCTCTCCCTTGAGATGCTATTCCATAGCCTAATTAATTACTCCATCAGGGAGAGCTTCATGATATTCAGCCTAATATTTTCCTTTCTTAATTTTATAGTATTACTCCTGGCAATTCCCCTTGTACTAACCTAAAGTATAGGCAGGTGCTGAGATGATAATTGACCAGCGGCAGTAGCAATCTACTGCTTTATTTTAAGAAATATAATGAAAATAACCACCGCCCCTCCCCCCCACGAATCTTAACGGTAATATAGTGTCAAAGATTTTCAACAAGAGTGAAAAGATTATTTTCAGTGAAAGTCATTTTACTACCTGTGGCAGAGTGGAGTTTTTAAAAAAGTTCTTCCAAGAATCCTGGTGCAACCTCAGGGCAAGATGATGTTCCCATACTTCACATTGGGTCTGATGTGCAAGCTTCAGGGAAAGACTAGTGTACACTCCCAAAGCTTCTTTGCACTTGTCTGGCAGAGAAACCTAAGCAAACAGCCATGGAATGGCCCACACGACGAGCCAGACGAGCCATAATAAGGGGGTACAATTTGCTGCCCTTACTCTTGCAGGCAGGCTGTGCCAGGGAAGATTCACCCCAAGGGATGTCAGACAGCAGTCGTGTTGCCATCTTCCGCCGCGGGTTTCAGCAGGGAAATTTTAAAATCCAGCTGGGACTCCCTAGGAGCCCTGCTAGAGGATTTGCTAGGCTGAAGCACTGAATCAGCCCCCAGCCAGCCTATCCTCACCCCACTCCAGAGATGACCACCTCCATTTCGGCAGGTGTAGATGCTGGCTCTGGACCTGGCAGAGCAAGGTTGCGGGAAGCTTACGCTGCCATGCTACCAGTCCTAGTACAGGTCTGTCTCATCTTACGCTGGGGTCCCGTTCCGCGGTCAGCGCGTAAAGTGAAAACTGCGTATCGTCAAAATTACATTGAGTGTAATAGCGGCGGAATCGCCCGCACTACAGGAACAGTATTTGAATTGTTATTTTTCTCTTTTTTGGGGGTTTTGTTTTGTTTTTGCCAACCGCGTAAAGCTGAATTCGTGCATGTTAAATGTGCGTAAGATGCAACAGACCTGTAAACTTTCTGCCAGCAGGGGACCAGAGCCGAGGTTCCACCACTTTATTGGATATCCAGGAAATGAATCTGGCCTAATCTCTCTCTTCTGGGGGGCGAAAAGGTGAAAATTAGGCCTGCATGTGAAGGCCATTTTGGTGGCCATGATCCCATGGATAGTTTTAGGTCTGTAAGTTAGTGTTAGTATAAAAAAGCATCTTCATGTATTTTATTCATTGACACGCTTCACTGCAGCCTCAAAAGAGAGGGTTAGGATAAATGAACAGGAAGACTGAACCCATGTCCTTGCACCCTATCCAGTCACTGCCTTAATGAACATACATGGGCCTAGAAAGATTAGGTACTATTGGAAATCACCAAATTTTGTTTATTTTAACACAACACATTGGGCTGCTCTACGAATATTGTGGGACAAATCTTATCTTTGGGCCATGAGCCTGACCAGAGAGGGGATGCATTGGGAATCCTGACAGCTCAAGGCAGGGTTCTAGACAGTGAACCATAACAATACATCCTGGGTCACTTATTACTCCTGGTGGTTGGTAAATATTGTTCACTGGCTTGTTGGGCAAACCATATCCATGTAGCCCACAAACAATACTGCCCCAGGCACTGGTGCTTGCATCAGATGAAGGTACTCAGCCAGGCATGTTCATTGAACATAATTCCAGTTCCTAGTACAGACGTGCACCCCGGAAGATATTTACTTTGTCTGTAAGTGTAGATGTGGGCGGGACCTTCTTTCTGTTTGTACAGCACTTGACATTGTGGGATATTGGTCCAGGGCTGGGGATGCTAGTTGCTACCACAGAACAAAATAATAATTTTGCCAGGTGGTTAATATTATTTATATCACTGTACCACACAGGAGCCCTAGTTATGGCCCAGGACTTCATTGTGGTAGGCATTGTACATATAGAACAAAAGTGTTATGCTGACTACAAAGGATTTGGGGACTGCCTACGCCCTTTAAATCCTTGTGTCATAGCACAGCCTACAGCAGGCTCCAGCTCTGTGTAGTTGCATCACAATGGAATCATCTACCTAATTTCTTAGTAATTATACTTGAATGTTCCAAGAAGCTCAAAGATGCATCATCACAGACCTTGTAGTTTTAGATCTCAGGGACAGGTGTGGGTTTGGAAGGCATGATAATAACATTTGGTCTTATGGTGCCTTTCATCAATGAGTCTCAAAGCACTTTACAAACACTAATTAAAACTTTCAACATGTCTGTGATGTAGCTGTATTAGCCCCATTTTACAAATGGGGTAAGGCCAGAATTTTCAAACTTGGATGCTTAAAGTTAGGCACTTACTGTAAATTTATGTTTAGGCACCTAAACAAAAGCAGCCTGCTTTTCAGGCACACACTGACATCAGTGAGTGCTGTAGGTGATCTGCACCACTGAAAACCAGGAATAGGGATTCTGATACCTAATTGTTGGCATGACAATTTAGACTTCAGTGAATTGCCTAAGGCCACATGGTAATTCAGTGGCAAAGCCAGAATGTAAATTCAGTGACTCTGACAACATTTTCCTCTGTTTTAACCATTAGTCATGCTCCCTCCCAAATATTTAATGTCATAGTCAGCGCTTGTTGGTTTCTGTATGAGACTGTAAACTCTCCAAGACAGGGACTGTGTCTCCAGATGTGTTTGTACAGTGCCTAGCACAATGAGGCCCTGAGCCTGATTGGGTGCTACTGTACGAAAAATATTATATAATGATAATTAGGGCTGCAGACATGCCATGGCATTATTTTTTATCAACAATCACAGAAAAGCCACCTTGGTAAAAATCATGGATGAATAAATTTACTGTGACTTCTTTAAAAAGTGGCCTCCTCCTTGCCTGACAGATTGGGCACCGACCACCCACAACAGCACCCTTTCCTGGCACCGCAACCTGAGTGCTGGTTTTAGGGGGGATGGGAGAGCAAGCCTTGGCAGTGGTGGCTCCTGCCCCATGGGTCTGGGCCTGGTGCCCCACTCTGGGTGTTGTGACCTAGTGTATGATGGAGGGATCATAACAGGGTGACTGGGCCAAACCTGAGTGCTGCTGTCACCCCATGTGCCAGGTCTCAATGCCCAGAGCAGGGCAGGCTCTGGGTCCAGCGCCCCAGGACAGGAAATGCATGAGCTATCCATGACGTCTTTCCCACAATGACAAACCTGCAGCCCTAATAATAATGATTATTGTTATATCTTCCTTCAAGTAAATACCATACACTCCCTTCCAAATGACTGGGAACTTGTGATTACATGGCTAGTTTCTAAGGTACGTTAAATATTTTAATATACCTATAACTGCAGTATCTAGGCAGCAGTATTTGTTTGTTATAATTATATAATCCTTTCCGCCCTGTAAATTAACGCAAAACTGAAATCCTTTGCCCAGCCTAATAGAGATAGGGCATTCTGAGCTCTATGGATTTTTAATTTCCAGACCTGGTATTTTAAAATATAGAGATTACTTTTATATTTCCATAGTGTAGGGTGACTAATGGCATGTAGTGATAATCATCATAAAATATATGCTTCAGGTTGAGGATTTACTCTATGGTCAGACATCTTGTGCTGCTTTGCATGGTGCTATGGATGTTTGAGGCCCAGACTAGTGTGTGCTTTCTTTTGGGACGCTATCGCAATAGCATGTTCTGCTGAAACCTTAGGGCTGGGGGAGGTTTACAGGAACCAGAATAAGGACTTGTTAAAATTGATCAGGTATATGTGCCTCTCCACCATCTATTGCCAACATTTTCTCTCTCCCTTTCGGGACATTTTGTGTGTGTGTGTGTGTGTGTGTGTGTGTGTGTGTGTGTGTGTGTGTGTGTGTGTGTGTGTGTGTGTGTGCGCGCGCGCAGAATGCAGAGTACAAAATTCTGGTGTCTTCGAGTAATTCAGCTGAGAATAAGGGCCGAAACCAGAATCCTGATTCTGAAACCCCTCAGTTGCTTCCCTAGTTGTCTCCAACCACCTCACTTCAAGCCCCAGGAGCAGCTCTGTTGCCCCTTTTCTGCTGCTGCTGCTTTGCTGGCTGCCTGCTACATCGCAGAAGAGGCAATAGAGAATAGCTCTAGCTGCTCCATTGCGGCCGCTTTGCTGGGCTGTGGGAGCCCCAAAGAGAGCAGGATAGGAACTCAATTGGCTCTGCCTAAGTCATGAGGAGTGCCTAGCAAAAGGTGGTGTTCCTCCCCAACATGGTCACCCAGAGCAACCAGGGGGGAGATTGGGAGGGCGGGCTGGGGCGGGGTGTAGAAATTGAGAACCCACAACCAATTACAATTCTCTGATTGTCTGTCTCCGCCATGTTGCAGGTTAAAGGAGCCTGGGAGCCAAGATAACTTGCACAGGTGTCTATGGCCACTCTCCCTTCCTGTCCCCTACATGTTCTCCTGCCGGGCAGAGCCGGCTCCAGGCACCAGGCAACCAAGCACATGCTTGGGGCGGCACCTGGTAAGGGGCAGCCAATCTTGGGGTGGCGGGGGGCAGCGCGGCACGGTGCAGCATTCCGCGGGGGGGGGGGCTGCTTGGGGCAGCAAAAAAGTTAGAGCCGGCCCTGCTGCCGGGAGTGAGGCACAGAAGTGAACACTGCTGCTGGGGAGCTCCGAGCAGAGGAACTGTATGCAGATAGTCTCTCCTCCCTTTGCATGCCTGAGCAGCACAGGACAGAGAATATGCACCGAAGCACTGATCATGGATCCCTGAACCTTTTTGAAATAATATTGTGATAAATCTGCTAAGCAGTAATAGGTCAGCAAAGTGTTGGATTAAGGGTTCACTTACTCAGCAGATGGGTCTAACAAATATTTATTAAGGCAAAACACTCGGTGAGTAGTGATCATTTACAAGTGGGAATCTCATTACAGTCCCCCCCCAGCATTGGACAATACAGCTTCAGCTTCCCTTTGTTGCACAAACTTATTTATAATTTTTTCATCTTTTCTTATACATATGTATTAGTCTCTCATTTCCATGTTAACTCTCCTCCCCTGTCAGTACAAGTTTAGTGTTAGTTCAAACCTGTGTTTTCTAGCTTTTTAGCTACTTTGTCTTTTCTTGTTCTCACAAACATGATTACTCAGCAGTTTCTTACACATGCACAACACTAAACATGATTATCCTGCAATTTCTTACGCATACACAGTTCTACTTTTGCTTACGCTGTTAATTGTGATCAGAACAGACTCTTAAAATCCACAGCAAGCTTCTGTCAGGCCTAAATATGCCTTCACTCTCAACACAAAGGGCCACTTGATGAGTCTGCTATTGATAGGGTGACAAAGGCTTGGTCTACACTACCTCCCCCAATTCGAACTAAGGTACGCAACTTCAGCTACGTGAATAACGTAGCTGAAGTCGAAGTACCTTAGTTCGAACTTACCTTGGTCCACACGCGGCAGGCAGGCTCCCCCGTCGACTCCGCGGTACTCCTCTCGCCGAGCTGGAGTACCGCAGTCGACGGCAAGCACTTCCGGGTTCGACTTATCGCGTCCAGACTAGACGCGATAAGTCGAACCCAGAACTTCGATTTCCAGCCGTCGAACTAGCTGGTAAGTGTAGCCAAGGCCAAAGGGTCACTTGCTGCAGGATTCTCTGCACCTTGAAGTCTTTAAACCACAAGTTGAGGACTTCAATAGCTCAGACATAGGTCAGGGGTTTGTTACAGGAGTGGGTGGGTGAGATTCTGTGGCCTGCATTGTGCAGGAGGTCAGACTAGAAGATCATAATGGTCCCTTTTGACCTTAAAGTCTATGAGTCTATGAGATGTCCCAATTTTATAGGGACAGTCCTGATTTTTGGATCTTTTTCTTATATAGGCTCCTATTACCCCCAACCCCCTGTCCCGATTTTTCACATCTGCTGTCCGGTCACCCTAGCTGTTGGTCTTCTCGCTTCTGACTGGAGGCTGGTGATCCAGGAGGGAGGGAAAGGTTCCATGGCAGTTGAGAAGACAGTTGGGAAGAATAGGTAGAAGGTCTTGGGGCAGAACATGGCACCGATGGAAGTTGGTGCAGTGCTTCCTGGAGACCACCCAGTCTTAGTGCCTGAGGAAACATTTGTCTGAGTAGTGGTAAGCCTAACAGCATGACAGCTCTCCGGTAATCCACAGGAAGCAACAGTTACAGTATGTCTGGCGATTGATACCACTGTTTATGCTCAGTGCTTACTGAGGTAAAATTCAAAACTCCCACTGGTCCAAATCCTGTGGTCCTTACTACTGGCTAGATCTCTTCCCCCCAGATCTGTGTGTGGAGATGATCCTTGGCAAGTGAGATCTCCCTGTTTTCCAGGTAGGAGGGGGTGTCCAACCCCTCTTCATATATCTTGTCCTAGACCTGCAGGTGTGGAGGGAACATGGTTGAGGGGGATGTATGTTGTTTGCTTACCATCCCTGTGGGAAAATTTTCCCAAGAGAGTTAATGCAACTGAGCTAGCTTGACAAGATGGAAATGTTGGGCACCTGAAGTCTGCCAAATAATTAAAAGCAATAAATCAGGACTCTTATGCAAATAAGATCTATTGGTTGTTGAGTGCTGCTGGAAAATACCAACCAGGCATACAGTTCTAAGTCTTTTAGTTACTAAATATGAGTTTCTCCTCCTTGATTTAAGACTGAGATAAATACCCATGAATTTTTAAAAATGACTTTTGTGAAGCCCTGGAGATTGTGATCCTTTATTTAGCCACCGAACAGATACAACACTGCAAGATTCTTCATACTGCCCTGCCCATGCACTTCAACTCTGAGTGGAGACACCATTTCTAAGGGTGAGTGGCTATTTCATTTTCAGGTCTGTTCATTCGGTGGCCTCTCTGCTGAGCCTGTCAACGAGGGTATCAATTAATGCAAATTTTAACTGTTTTTGTGTGTGCGTGATGTGGCGTTAGAATCAGACCACTGACTCATTTCACAGAACACTGTACAACCACTGCATAGTGGTGATGGTAGGAGACTCTCATCCCAGGCAGGATTTGAATTCCTGACCAAATGTTGAAAAACTCCATAGCCCAAATCAATCCCAAATCACGCAGTACCCCTTTATAAAATCAGTGCTTATGTCAATAGGATGGAGTGAGCATGGAAATAAGTGGTTTTTGATCTCAGATGTAAAAGAAATGGAATATTAGGATCCTGTGCATTTGTTCAAAGTGAATTGATAGTTGATGTGTAGAAACTTCTTCTGAACTCTCGGTTTGAGAGTGTCCATCCTTTGTTTTTCTGAAAACTGGTAATATAATAATAGTAACATTATTTGGGGAAAAAACCTAAAGTGGTTCCAGTTCTGCAAAGGACTGTGGGTATTCAGCACCTAGCAGTACTGGGCTCCAGAAGATCAGGCCTGCTCCTACATTTTGCACATGCCCAAATTCCCAGTGGCCATAGTGTTAGTCTGAGTGTGCAAGAAATGCAGGACTAGCTCTCAAATCCTCTCTTTTTTGAGTCTTTGAAATTAGTGATTACTTTGAAACATTCTAGAACAAGGAAAGAAAAGTATTCGACAAAGGGAGTCAGGACATGTTCGCTGTTTTCCCACTAGGCTCCTGCCTTTCCTAAAATAACTCCCACTTGGGATTCCATTCATTGGCATATGATTACATTTGTATCTAGTGTTACAGAACAGTGGACAAACCGTTCAATTTGCATAGTGGCCTATGGGATGATACATGAATACAGTATTAAGAATGTGCTGCTTCTGTAGAGTTAACTGCCAAGAAATTCTACAAAGAATCTGATTTAAAGAGGTATAGCTTTCCGAGGCAGCATAAATAACATGTTTTATGGTGTTCATATGTTCTTCATGCATAGGATCCCTTTTTAAGAGGAAAGTCTTTTGCATAAACTTTTTGTTTCATGTGGACATGCTGAGATCTCTCTGTCAATACAAATAGGAGGGAAAAGTGTTAATAGGATGATTTTATTTGTGGCTAAAACTATTTTTAAATATAGTTTTAAATGCCAGCTACATTCAACTTTTTTTTTAAATCCACGTGACTTCTACTTGAGTTATCACATTAAAAATACTAAATCATGACCAATGTTACATCCTCAGGCAGGGAAGTAAGATGTAAAGTGCTCCCCTTGGTCCCCTATGAAGGCTGCCCACATCCTGGGCATAGGGTGGGGGAGAGAGAGAGCGCTTTCTGTAGTAGACTGCCATGCAGCTATGAGACTTCCTCTCCTTGTGGGTGAGGAGTGGAAGTAGCTTCCAAGCACAACTAAACATGGAGGCGAGGAAATAATCGGCACTAAGAAAAGGGCTGGTGAAATTTACTTCCCCTCTGGGGAGTAAGGGGGAACTAGGCGATGAATTGTGTCACAATGTGCTCCCTAGTCTGCTCTTGGGCAGCATTAACTGCAGGCGGCCCCTCGTTCAGGGTAGATTGGGAGTATACGGTGTAGCCATATGTAAATAGTCAAAAGGCTATATTTATGAGAAACACAATGCCTGTCTGTGGTGGTGGTTTAAATATAGAGAACAGGCCACTACTGGCATTTAAAATATCACTGGCTGGACAAGATAGTGCAATCAGAAAATAGCCCAAGCCTTGACTGTGATTCTGTCTACAGGCTTCATATATTCTTATCACTACTCTTTTGGGGGGGGGAGGTGGGGAGAAGCATACTGGAACTTCTCAGATTTGGGGGTCTGTTTTGGAGAGTTTGGTTTTGGTTTTTAACAAAATTAAATGTAGTGGCCAGTAGTTGATAGTAAATACTAGGCAACTTTGTATTTGTTACTGAAAAACCTCTGGATATTTTCATTTTTGAAAATGATTATTGCATATGGAGAGTAACCCTTTAACATAAATAACCACATACACTCTGCATTCCAAAGCACATTCCCAGTTTGTTGAGCATAGCACTACTTGGAGTGTACTGTGGATTGAGCGGTGAGGGCAAGTGTATAAGTACCTGATACTGCTGCTTGTGGAATTCAATAGCAAACTTCCATAACTAATCATTTAGCAGGGTCACACTCTGGCCCTAGTATGATAGCACAGTCATAATGGGATGTAAGGCTCTCCTTTACTCTCCTGTGCTGGCTACCATCATCATGGCTATTAACCTAGGAACTGAAGCAGGATCTGCAGAGCTGCAAGTGAGCAAGAGGGACAGAGTTTGACTTGGAATGGGTGGTTTGGCTTCCTCCCCTATGCTGTGTAGTTGGTGTGTCAGGCTGCATATGCTCATGCTTGGTGCAGTTTACTCCCTCTTTAAGCAGCAGGGGAATGGGGGGGGGGGATGGCTACACATGGACAACACAATGCCCTGCCCCTCATTCAGGACAGATCCTTCTTTCATGATATAGGCCAGGGGTTCTGTCAGCCTTCACCCCAAACCCCACTTTGCCTCCAGCCTTTATAATGGTGTTAAATATATTTAAAAAGTGTTTTTAATTTATAAGGGGGGGGGTCACACTCAGAGGCTTGCTGTGTGAAAGGGGTCACCAGTACAAAAGTTTGAGAACCACTGACTACAGCCAGATGATCAATACCATGAGTAGTATTATTGACATTAATGGAATTATATGTGGAATAGAATGCTATTCATTATGAATAGGGGAATCAAAGTCTGGCTCCTGCTCCACTTGTCAATATATTTGTCATGAAGTTTTGACTCTGCATACTCTGAATAATCTTAAATAGCATTACATGACTCATTACACGCTTCATGGGCTGCGTAATGCCTCTATTTCAAAGGTAATTATAACCTTAATGTATCTAACTGCCAGTGAAGAAATAATATGCTTCAGTAATGACAACAGCCTAAATTCTCAGATTACCTTCTCAGCTAGCTAATCAATGACATTTAATATCAAGATTTTTTTAATGTCCCACTGAGGGGAAAAAAAAGGGGGAGTCTAACTTCAAGGACTCTTGTTTATAGTTGATTTTCTAGAAGCATCCCTGATTTAAATATTTGTGTTTTATGATGTCAGAGGTATGTCTTCTCAGAGATGTAATCCTGCAGGAGGATGTGCCATTGAAGTGAGTTCCTGCCAGAATTATGCAGGCAGATTACTTTAATTTGCACCTCTTTTACCGGAATGACTACAGTGCTGGTCAGAAAGCTAAGATTAGCCAACTGGTTACAAATTGTTGTGCATATTTATGTGGTGGGGTTGATTATCAAAATGAAACTAAAGCAAACATCAACAATCTGCCTATAGATTAAAAAGTCAGTAGACAGATCATAGACTTTAGCTTTGATTTTTTTAAGAGATCTGTTTACTGCAATTTACAGGCTACATAATTCTGTTGGAATAAATTATGTAATGACAACTCCAAATTCTTAATGGCTACAAGCCTTTCATAGCCAGGATTTGAAATCGATTTAATTTATGCCACAATCTTAATTGACTATCTAATCTCCTTCCAACTTCGATCAATTGATTTCACACTAATCATTTACACTAGATGAAATACAAAATGTTAGCGTATATAAAAAGATTTTTTCTTGTCCATTTTATAATTTGAAAGAACAAGTCATAGACAGTTTGAGAATAGACAGCTGAAAACTCATTGGGCCTGAATCTCTTCTCACTTGCAGTGGTCGGACTCTGCTGCCTTTAGTGGATTTACTTCTGATTTACATGGTTG
Organism: Trachemys scripta elegans; assembly: GCF_013100865.1. Classification (NCBI taxonomy): domain Eukaryota; kingdom Metazoa; phylum Chordata; order Testudines; family Emydidae; genus Trachemys; species Trachemys scripta. Next base: position 110,079,143 of record NC_048304.1, read on the forward strand.
TAGCTGAAAGAATAATTAGGCCCCTTGTTAAATTATACAGGAAAGCTGATTGCTTGGAAAAGTGTTTGCATTGTATTGTTTTGCCAGATACAATGTGCGTAGCTGGCCCTGAAATAAACTCACCGAACAGAAGATGGATTTTTGTTGATCCCATTGATTGCTGTTATAGAAATTGGATGTGAATACAGTGTGTGGAGTGATAGTGAACTTCAATAGTGGAGACGACCGTATAGTGACATGATTTGCTTTGGCAAGGTTTCATATAAATATACTCTAAAAGCACTAACTCTGTTAATACCTGCAGGTCAAGCAGCAAATCTGAAGTCTCCATACAACAAAAAGTGCAGACAGCTGATAAATACAGCGGAAAGAGGGAATTGGGCGAAGGCAAGTCATTGCCCTCATCAGAAAGTAGGTGTAAGCAGACATTACCTAAACCAGAATAGGATATTAAAAAAATATATCTATTTTTAGAAGGCAGTAATTGTTTCCAAATACTCAGCTTTCTAGTTTATAAACCAAAAGACTAAGTCAGATTTCTATATTATTTTATTTCCCTTTTAAAATATAGCACTGAAGTCCTTCACACATATAAATAGCTCTACAATTTCTTACACGCTTTCTATGCATCTTTACTTAAAGTGCCCATTTATGAACATTAAAAATAAAATATTCTTGCTAGAGTGGCTACATTTGTAGAAGGGTTTGATATTCTGGTGAGGCAGGGCTTTGATTTTACAAAAATTACCTGCAGAAGAAACATTAAAATACAACATGTATCAATGTTAACCCAGAGGCATTTTTTGCATCCAGCTGGCACAAAAGTATCTTAAGAACAAGACTCGTTCTTGAAACATGTCTCTTTATAAAGTGTAAGAATATAGGATAAATGCATCATTTTCTTTATAGCCTCTCCCCCCCGGCAAGTGTGTGTCCCAAGCTGCTATGTTGATTTAAAAACCAATTGATGAAAAGCTTCTGAAATGCATGCAACTTAAAATTCACTTAAAACACACTTCAAGTTATAAAGTCTGCGAGCTTTAAAGTTCAGTATGTGGCTATGGTTCAGTTGGGTTATTAACTGTGTTTGTTGTGCTGGCAAGATTGGTAAATACTTCTTCCTTAGTTTCAGGTTGATGCCTTTCCATTTTGGTTTCCTTTTTGGCATCTTCGTTACTTGTATCTTTCCTGGTTTTGTCCGCCACAGGATCAATCTCCATGATTTCCTGTGGTGGCTTATTATTCTCCATCAAGGTTGACTGAAGTCCATAAACTTGAACTACCTCTGGGACGTCTTCTGCTTTCTGTTCAAGTCTTTCCAAAATATTCTGGACCTTCCTTACACCATCTCTCCTGGCCTGGCGCACATCTGCACGACCCTCTGGGTCAACTGAATCTAGGGCTAGCAACTCTTTGGTCAAATACTCTTCAATCATCAAATATTTTTTGTCATTTTTCTTGCCTTTGAAAGAATCAACTGCCTGTTCAAGCATTTGAACATTCTCTAGAATTGCTTCTACTTTCAAGACACCAGGATGCTTCTGGGTCTCTTCCACTTCCATCATCTTCTGTGGTGAAGTTTCTTCAGAAGCAAGCCATTCCTGTGGAGGTGCACTCGCAGCAGGACAGGGAATCTTTTTATCAACCTTTTCATCAATCTTTTCTGCAGTGGGTGGAGGTTTCTGTGGTGGTGGTTTAGAATCTGGTTCTTTGTGAAAGACTTGAATTGGGATATAAGATGAAGGCATCTCAGTTCCTGATGGGCTTGCCTTGTTTTCAGGTATGCTTTCATGTAGTGTTTCTTGGGGTGGGATTTGTTGCTGAGAAGCCTGAAGAAGGAGAAAAGTTTATTATTGTGAGACATGAAAACAATGCTACTTGGTTGTAAACAAAAATTACAATTGTCAGGCCAAAAGATTTTCAAAGGTGACTAGTGATTTTGGCTGCCCAATTTGAGACACCTTAAACAGGCCTGATTTTCAGAATGTGATGAGCACCAATGCTCTGAAAAATCAGGCCTTTTTAAGGTGTCTCAGGTCAGGAATCAAAAAAACTCAGGCACCTAAAAATCACTAGTCCCTTTGGAAAAATCTAGGTCTCAAATCTTTTCCATCATACTGAGGCTTAATTGAAAGATGCTGCTTAAAATATCAGTATTAACACCAACTTCTTAATAGACAACTAGCACTGGTAAAATCCAATGCAAACATCGCCATTACCAACCTAAGACTATTTCCAAAGGTCATTTGCTTTAACTTGGTCTTTTCATTGGGAGATTTGTTCTCCTACTCAGATCCAATCCCCTTGCATCATTTAGGAGGTGCAGTGGGCCCAGACATGGACTGCAATGGGCCAGCACAGAATCCCCCTATCCATTCTGCAAGACCTGGGCCATGCATCTACCCCCAATCTCAACTCAGCATAGGGCCTGGGGGGAGGGAGGGGGGTGCACCAAGGGCAGGAAGGAATCTGGTGGATCTCAGCTACAAGAAATTAGTAAGCTCATATTCTATAATTAAGGCTACATTTTAGTCATGGGTATTTTTGGTAAAAGTCATGGACAGGTAACGGGCAGTAAACAAAAATTCACGGACTGTGACCTGTGACTTGGGGGTGGTGGGGCAGGGCCGGCAGGCTCCCTACCTGCCTCCGCGCGTCCCCACCTCAGCAGCAGCAGAGTTTGGGTGTGGGAGGGTGCAGAGGGTTGCGGCACAGGACGGGGTGAGGCAGGCTCTGGGTGGCGTTTACCTGGGGGGCTCCCCAAAAATGGCAACATCCCCCTCGCTCAGCTCCTAGGCAGAGGCATGGCCAGGCAGCTCTGCACACTGCCTCCACCTGCAGGCACCACCCCTGCAGCTCCCATTGGCCGTGGTTCCCAGCCAATGGGAGCTGCAAAGCCAGCGCTCTGGGTCGAGGCAGCAGTCAGAGCTGCCTGGCCATACCTCTGCCTAGCTTCTATCAAGTTATGATGCAAAACCTTGAATAGTTACAACACTGAAGTTACAATCCCTGACCATAGATTAGTGTTGAGTATTTTATTTAGAACACTACTGTAGAATACTGTCACTTTTACAAGAGGAATCAGTGACTTATTCTATGTAGTCTCAATATTAAAATTTTTTATCTGCAAAGTTGAAATTATTCCATTCTCTTGTGCCCTGGTTTTAGATGTTTTAGTCAAATTTTACCTAAAATCTAGTTTCCTGTACTTTGAAAAACAACACTTTGAATGCAGTTTATCCTTCCAGAGGACTGCTGCATTTTGCTGTTTGAAAAATACTACTCAAAGGACTGCCTTTCAAAGTAAAGTTGTTAGAGATTATTATACAAACCAGTTCGAAGATATTAAGGCCCAGTCCTACAAGCTTTCCTCATGCTGAACTCACGTTGAAACAATAGATTTCAATGAGAGGCCCTAGCAAAGGGGGTTTGCTGGATTGGGCCCTTAGAGTGAAATCCTGACCCCACTGAAATCAGTGGGAGTTTTGCCATTGACTTTAACAAAGTCAAAATTTTACTCTTAATTTCTAACAAACTGACGCTATGTGCACACTACCACTTACGTCGGAATAAGTTAAGTCACTCAAGGTGTGAAAAAGCCACTCCCCTAAATGACGTAAGTTACACTGACCTAAGTGCCAGCATGGACAGCGAAACAGCTACCATCCCTTGCTGGGGCTGGAGTAGTAAGTCGACAGGAGAGCTCTCTCTCATTGGCTTAGAGTGTTTGCACTAGCAGTGCTGCAGCTACCCGGCTGTAAGGTGTGTAGTGTTGCCACAGCCTGAGATAGCATTTTCTGGAAGTGTAGGAGTTGTCAGGTTTTAACAGTCTATGCACTTTCTTGTCTCTGTTCATTTGACTTGAAAGTAACCTTCCAAGATCTTTAACCTTTTAGTAACATTTATTTTATTGACAGCGTTTCTGCTGTGGAGTGCTTACAACAGGAGATTAAGATGCAAAACCTGTTACAATGTATCTATATGAGAGATAGCACTACAAAGGTAGAATTGTCAGAATGAGACAAAAGGGCATCAAAACAAATTACAATGTATTGCCATAAAAACCAAAGGTAGCAAGGCTTTGTGGTCTGGACACAGGATTGGGAGTCACGAGAGTCAGAGCTCTTTTCCCATTTCCTTCACTGATTCATGATGTGGCAATGGGAAAGTCTCTTAGACCAATTATTCTGGATATAGGTGCCTAAGGTTAGGTGCTTAAATACTGATGTAGGGCACCTAAGTAAATGGGCCAATTTTCAGAGCTGATATGCACTGAGGACAGTATTTTTGCCTGAGTAAAGACTGGATAAAGTCTAATTAAGTGCCTTAAGGTTTGGCCCTAAAAAAAAAGAAAACGAAAACAAAGCAAGCAGTGAAACTTAGTACATGTCATTAATTCTGGGTTTTGATTCCCCCAACCCCCTTTAACTATTTTGTTCATGTTCTAGGTGGGATTTTCAAAAGGGCTCCTAATTCTGTTCCCTTTGACTTCAATGGGAAAAGCCCACCTTTGAGAGGTTTAGGGTTATTTTACAGATTTAAGTGATGGAAATCCTAGAATAAGTCAACCTGTGTTTAATGCTGAAGTCAAATCGACTCAAAATGTCCTTGCTTTGTGGCTTCAGTAGGAAGCTTAATATTATTTTACATTTTGCATGTTAATTATATTCAGTACAAGTGGCCTAATTCTATCTTCAGCTATTGGGAGCAACTGTATCTGAGGGCAGAATTTGACCCCAAGTATTGTTCCAGAATTGCTGACTGTAAATCAAACAAATACAGCTCTTTTCAGGAAATGCATCTAATCAAAATGTAGTCTTCCCTTCACTAAATCAGACACCACTCTGACTGTCATGTGACTATGCTTCAGAAAAGGCATGTAAAAAGCACTGTCGTCTAGTAAGCGCTAATCTTGGTCAGCACTCCTAGTTTCTAGTCCTGTGTCTTACTATGCGAGTTTACCCATCTGGAAAATGGATATGATAATACCCACTTGACTAAGAAGCTGTGATTCTTAACTAGTGAATGTAACATGTTGTGAAATCTTTTGGATGACAAGCACTAAACAGTAGTATATTTTAGAGTTTGTCTAGGATATTATACGCTGGTACTATATTATAGAAAATGACTGTCTGTGTGGTGGAATTTCACTGTCTTGAACAAATTGCAGAATTGGACAATTTGTCCCTGAATGAATTAAGTTTAGAGAAAGTACTGTATGTAGAAACAAACTGTAGAGTAGATTTTACCAATCTCCTTTCATCATGATAAATAATGGTTACTTTCTGGATTTGCTGCTGTAATCAATGATCAATGAGACAAAGTTGCATTGTTACTATAAAGCCCATGGGCCCGATTTGCCTCTAATGTATACTTCCCTTACACCACTGACTGATTTACATAGGGTGCAAGTGAAAAGAGAATCCGGTTCTGGGTTTCAATCAGAATTGATTCAGAGTATCCCTGAACTTTTCTTTTTCATTTAATCTCTAATTTTGACAGTTTCCCATGTGAGAAGGAGGATTTTAGCACCCTATTGTGTGAAATGCTAGTTTTGATGAGAATATAGTGCCTCAGTAACATGGTGGCACTGTCAACAACAATATTGAAGGCCAGATCCTCACAGCTGGTGTAAACTGGATTTACATGAGCTGAGGGTCTGATGCTGGAATTACATGTGTGAAATTTTGTGTGCTTATTAGTATAATCCAGATCTTTAACATTATTAACACAAAGCACAATTACTATAGAAAAATCAGATTTTTCTGCTCATCCCACATACCTGGGGTCTGTCCACAACTGTCTGTACTCTGATGGGAACCGGGGACTGTATCTGAGTAGTAACTCTGGCTGGTGAACTTTCACGACTTGATGAACCCTTCTGAGACATTCTGAATGGGGACTGCTCTCGTGCTGGCTTGGGCTCCAGCTCATCAGCTTGAATTTTGTGATACACTGGCTGGTGGACATGGTAATCACTTTGCTGGGCAGGGTAGTGTGTCTTCTGTGCTTGATGATATACTTGTGATGGTTGCCTGAGGCCTTTTTCCTCATGGATCACAGGAATTGGAATATAACCTCGACGGACCTGATGGCTTCCTGCACTGGGTCTACCTGATGACTGAGGGGAAACTGACTGTGAGTCAGAAGCTGTAGGAGAATGAGGTTGCTGTAAAAACAAGATTATTAATTAGTGTTAATTGTTTCACATTTTTATTTTATTAATATGTTGAAAGGCAGCCTTAACATTTGTTTCCCCCCTGCCCCCCAAAAATAGGGAGAGACAGTGGGGAGTAGTGGTGGAATCTGTTTGCACATCAGGATTTGGTTTCCCTGTTTTTTGCTGGACAACTGCAGAACTAGTGAGAAAGCATCACTGTAATAGGTGAAACCTGAGCTGCAGCATTCCCTGAGGAGGGAGGGGACATTTAATCACTCTATCTGAAACTCTGTTCTTGTTTAAACTGGTTAGATGTGGGGCAAAAAGTTAAGCAAACGAAGGGGAAAAAAAACCCAGTCACATAAACAATGTTGCCTTTGCCACACTAGGACTTCTTCCTGTGCTTTTGTATCTTGTTAGGATAGGGGTGTGAATGCTAGAATGACTTCCTTAATTTCCCAGTGGTGCAGCTCCACTGGTGATAGCAATACTAACGTGGTCTTAGCATTTTAATGCACTGTTGTCTGAACACTGCTCAGAATGAGTCTAAGTAACATGACAGTTAAAATGCTGGTGGCACCTTGTCTACCAGTGCTTCCACCATTGGTACTATCGGTGGAACTGCACTAACTGGATATTTTAGGAAAATAAGGCCTTGGCGACATCACACTTAAAGGCACAGTTGCCTTCTCTTGTTACAGGTTACACACTCTAGTTTGTGGCCACACCGTTTTTGTGTATCCCTATCAACTACTGTTTGTATCAAGGAATTCTGAGAATCTGGACAGCTGACCCAAAGTGCTACAATAAGGGATACTGCTTGGAAGACATGCACATTGAGTGTCATCAACATTACATGGGGCAATATACTTTTGGAAGTCCTTTTGCACAAAGTACTGAGAGGAAAGAGGACTGGCCAAAGTGGTTACACAAATATGGCTTAGGGGTCCTGGCCACACTGAACAAAAAACAAAACAAAAAAAAACAAAACACAACAACCCAAAACCCAGTAGCTGGTTCATTATTCTATCATGTGCCACTCTGGGCTTCAGGGACAAAACACAGAATTTTAAAATCATGTGGTATATGGGCCAATCATATGAAGAGTGAATTCTGCCACTATTTGAGTACAAACTCAGTTAAAAGATGTAATATGGCTCAGATTCAACATTCACTCCCCACTCAACTCAGGGCTGGGAAAACTCAAGCTCAGGTTTCAGTCTGTTGTGAGGATATTATCTCAACTCTGGCTCTCCAGAGAAAATAGGAAACCAAGTCTGGTACATCTGAGATACAAAGCAAGCAGAATCTTTTTTATGAAAAAATCTTTGTGAATATATAGTAACAAATTAGTAAAGGGCATAGGCAGAAAAATTATTTTTCGATTCATCTTTAAAGCTTTTTTTAGAATGAATTCAAACGATATATACATTTAAAAATAATATGCACTTTAAAAATATTCAGCTGCAATTAGTGCAGTTTGGTGGATTCTAAAATGGTCTCATTTATTAACAACTAAACAATAGCAGCCTTTATTTTTTGTCTGGTTTGTTTTGTTTTTAGCTTTGTCACTTACATTGTTTCATAGTTATGTCACAGAACACCGTAGGCTCAGTTCTGCTCTCATTTACAATGGTGTAAATCAGGAATAACTCCATTAAGTCAACCAGTGTGAGAGGAGAATCGGGCTTTATATGCCTCTGTTTCTGAGACAAGAGACAGAATCAATCTATGTGCAATTCTTTCTGCACAGTCATTTGTGAGTGAGACACTGTGATGCTAGATAAAATGTAAAGCATTTACAGTGAAGTGACTGTCAGCAGAACCATTAAAAAGTGCATTTTTATGTTTGTATTAATATTTTGAAAGTATTGGGGGGGAAATGTAATTCTATGGTAATTTTGGACTTTTGAGGGATAAATCAGCTGTAATGCCATTTTAGGTCACAAATGTTGGAGAGTAATGCAAAACACACCCCAGCACTACTGACAAGTTACCTCAGGCCCATGTGAGGCTGGAGATTGGGCTGTTGCAGCTGTTGTTGTCTGTCCACATTGTTTATCTGTCTGAGCAGCTTCAGCTGGTCCTCTAGCAGGGGATTCCGAGTGGGCATAGGCCCCCCTTAAAGGTGACTGTGCCCGCTTTGTGGTGGGCACAGTTTCTGCTTTGTATCGTTGCATGCCAGGCTGATGAACAGAGTAATACGGGTGCTGCTGTCTGTTCTCAGCACCTTCATGCATAACTGGAATAGCGATGTAGCCAGCACGAAGTTGAGGGTATCCCATGCTTCCTTCTCTTACTTGTGGCTGCCTTGGAGAAGGACCATTTGCTGATGACTGGCCCTCCTAAAAATTAAAAACACCACATGGGAAAAGTTTAGAAGTTAGGACCAATGCAACTCATAAGAACAAGTAATCTTAAACCTCCATCTTCAAAGCAATGAAAGAACTGTATGTCAGAACTTTAAAACTTCCTTTATTTCTAATTAAATTCCTTTGCATGAGCAACTGGTATCACATTCTAATGCAGAGGATAACTACAGCTGCTAATCATTCAGAATTGTGTGCAGGAGGGAAAAAAAGATGAACAAATTATTTATCTAGGGATATTTTTAAGTTTTCACGTCTGATAGACAGCAACTTTAAGCTTAAACATATCCAAATTTTTCACATTTCATAATTGCAATTCTGATCTGACACAGAAGCTTTATACTAGTGTAACTCCACTGACTTCAGTGGAGACATGTCTGATTTACAGCAGTGCGAGATCAGAAAGAGATCCCTCAGCAACTTTTAGAATCAAGCCCATTTATAGACAAAGAAATCCTCAAGAAAACAGGAGATTATCAGAAAAGCAATGTTCGTCAGTATTGTTCTTTCCAATGACTATTTAATTAGTGTTCTTGATGCTGGATACTGAAAAATGTATCTGCTTTCTGCTAAATGTGATTCAGTTGCAATAGCTGCTAAGGGGAGAATAACAAAAGAAGAGAGTAATAAAGGGAGGATACCAAAAGGAAATCTAACAAAGGGAATGGAAGATAAGTCTACATGGTGCAGGATTATGCTTATACTAATACTCTGCATAAGATGGAAGTGGTTTGTACCAAGCTCCCTCATAAGTCCTCTAATAAAGTTCTTCCTGCAACTGTCATTCTATTTTGAGGCCCTCCTAAGGGCCAAGTTCCAGATGTATTTGAGTAAGATCATGTAACAGGCACTCTACCACACAGAGGGTAATGTCATTATTCAGTAAAGGGAGAGTTTAATAAGAGGACATAATAGGATTTCTATCATTTCTATTGTAGTATTAAGTATTGTTGTAACCATAAAAATTACTTAGATACGTAGCACAGTCATATGTAAGCAGACCAATTCACTAAATGAAAATTAATTATTTTCCAATCAGACACTGAGTGAGCCTCCCATATGCCAGTGTCTCCTTAAAACAACGAGTACTGAGAAACTCAGTAAGCTATAGAATTGCAGAGAATAAATTATATTCTTTTAACAAAGTTAATGAGACCACATACACCTCTACCCCGATATAACGCGACCCGATGTAACACAAATTTGGATATAACACGGTAAAGCAGCGTTCTGGGGGGGCGGGGTTGCGCGCTCCGGCGGATCAAAGCAAGTTCAATATAACACGGTTTCACCTATAACGCGGTAAGATTTTTTGGCTCCCGAGGACAGCGTTATATCGGGGTAAAGGTGTATATTAAGTGCTTCCAGGAGGGAAGGGGCTTGAGTCAGAGAGCCTGAATTTTCTTTCACTGGTGTAAATTAAGAGAAATTCCACTGAAGTCAGAAATGAAAACCAGGCCCAGAAAGTTATCAGAGAAAAATAATTTTAGGTTATCTTCTACATACAATTAAAGACTATGGGTCTGATTCTGATCTCACAATGGTTTTATATTAGTGTAACTATTTATTATTTCAGACTTGAACAGATGCAAGAACAGAATCAGCACCTGCATATAGATGGTCTTGGGGCTGCTGGACTCTTAGTACAAACAACTAGGTCCCCTTCACCAATTCACCATCCCTGCTGTATCAATGGATTTCCCCTGCAAATATAAATCTAGATCAACAGTGTTCCTAGTGCTACTGGCAGCAATTCCCTTCTAGGCACTGGAGGGACATATGCTTATGTCGGCAAACTGAGTTTACCTGAAAAATCAAGAACAGTCAGGAAGTGGCAACTGAAGCCATGTGCAAAGCAGAATTTCTGCCAAGTGAGTGAAGCCAACCATGCTGCCTAGCAGTCAGGAAAATAGATGATTCAGTGCTCGGAAGAAACACCTTGCTGAGTAGGCTGAGTCATTAGATTCCATGCCTGGTTTACAGCAGCTGCTCCACACAATCCTTCTGAAGAAAATTCCCTTACCATAGAGCAGGGGTTCTCAACCTTCATTGCACCATGACCCCCTTCTGACAACAAAAATTACTACACGATCCCAGGAGGGGGGACTGAAGCTTGAGACTGTCTGAACCCCACTGCCCTGGGCGGGGGGTGGGGAAACAAAGCCCAAGGGCTTCAGTCCCAGGCAGGGAGCCTGTAACCTGAGCTCCACCACCCAGGGTTGAAGCGCTTGGGCTTCGATCCCGGGCTTCAGCTTTGGCCCCAGACAGTAGGGCTCAGGCTTCAGCCTGAGGCCCTAGTAAGTCTAAGCCAGCCCTGGCAACCCCATTTTAATGGGGTCCTGACCCACAGTTTGAGAACCCCTGCCATAGAGAGATCTACGGGTGGCTAGATATGTCTACCTGAATTATACTCCCCAGCTGGGATGACTCCTGCAGCTCTCCCCACTCTAGAGTGGAAGGGAGGTTTGTCCACTTCTGTGGTATTGTCCTTTCCTCCTGTGAACCTTGTAGAAGATGACCCACAGGGTATGAGATCAGTGCTATGGAGAGGTTAGAGCAGGGGTCGGCAATCTTTCAGAAGTGGTGTGCCGAGTCTCCATTTATTCACTCTAATTTAAGGTTTCGCGTGCCAGTAATACATTTCAACGTTATTAGAAGGTCTCTTTCTATAAGTCTATAACAGGGATTGGCAACCTTTGGCATGCGGCTCGCCAGGGTAAGCACCCTGGCAGGCCAGGCTGATTTGTTTACCTGCTGCGTCCGCAGGTTCGGCTGATCGCCGCTCCCACTCGCCGCGGATCGCCGCTCCAGGCCAATGGGGGCTGCGGGAAGCGGTGCAGGCCAAGGGATGTGCTAGCTGCCACTTCCTGCGGATGCGGCAGGTAAACAAACCAGCCCGCCCACCAGGGAGCTTACCCTGGCAAGCCGCCTGCCAAAGGTTGCCGATCCCTGGTCTATAATATATAACTAAACTATTGTTGTATGTAAAGTAAATAAGATTTTTTAAATGTTGAAGAAGCTTCATTTAAAAATTAAATTAAAATGCAGAGCCCCCCAGGACCTGGGCAGTATGAGTGCCACTGAAAATCAGCTCGCGTGCCGCCTTTGGTTGGCCATAAGTTGCCTACCCCTGAGTTAGAGCCTGGGTGGGCTAGGAGGACCCCAAACAAGATGCCTCCTGAAGATGTATTGGATCTTTCCCATGAAATATTTATGTCAGGGCAGTCCCTGTTGGCAAGGCTCCAATTGAGACACCCTATCAGGAAGCTGCTAGGGGCCGGTACAGAGGCAAAATCTTCCTTGGTATCTCAGAAGTCTGCTAGGTTTGGAGGTGGGCCTTGCAACCTCAATTCCAACCCCCAGCAGAGCAATCTGGAATGAGGTGAATCCTTGTGAAGGTTTCCTCTATCACTACCACCCTCCATAGGATTTATCTCATCCTAGATGATCATGTTAGGGTCCTACACATTTTATTTTCAGGCCCTTTAGACTGCCTAAATTTGTGAACCATCTCAGCTATCTGGCAAATCATTGCCTCCACAGCTCAGGCCCTGGTTGGAAATGCAAAACAACTAGCCCAAGAACAAAGAGGCTGAGAGGCATGTGTGTGTGGTTTTTTTAAAAATGCCAAGATTTGCCTGGAGTGAAATTTTATAGCACGCTTATAAACCCTGAAAATAGGGTTTATAATGGAAACATTGACACCACCTTAAACAGAACAGCATGAACTGTACTCCTGTAATCTGTCATTATATTTACAGCTGTAAATAAATGTAAGTACATCTTGTGGAAAATTACGAATGTAGTTAGTCCCTGTACTCAAATTCTCTTCATGGTCAATTATAAAAACTGTAGCTAGGTATATGTATGTATGTATGTATCTATCTAGGAAGGTATTTATACGGCCTTCAACACTAGTATCTGAGCACCTCCCACAAAAGCAACAAAATTCTCTGTTCCCCTCTGCCTCCAGAAGTAGCCTGAGTTGTGAATTACATAGATCACAAACATAAGGAAGGTCATCCAATTACAACTATTTTTTATAATCCTGATTATTCTTTTTAGCATTTAATTTATACTAATTTAAGCTTACTAGTCGGTGACACCGGGCTGGTCCACACTGGAAACTTCCATTGCATAGCTACATCTCTCAGGGATATGAAAAATCCACACGCCCGAGACATGTAACTATGCTGACCTAACCCCCAGTTTAGACAGTGATTGGTCAATGGAAGAATTCTTTTGTTAAGCTGACTACCACCTCTTAGGGAGCTGGATTACCTACACTGATGTGAGAAACGACCCTCCCGTCAGCATAGGGAGTGTCTACACTGAAGTGCTACAGTGACACAGCTGCAGCATCTTCTCTTCAGTCCAGATTCTCTTCCCCCTCCCTCATTTTATCCCTATCATTTCATTACCTCCCCACTTTTCATCTCTCCCTATGCTTCTGACTTGCCCTTGCAACTGCACCTCGGATAATAATAAAGTAAAATGTGATGTATGATTCATCACCAAGAAGTCTACGTAACTAGCTGCAATCACAATCTTACTGATGTAACTGGTTTTCCAACTGCCACTGACTTGTGTGTCACGAAGTCAGTTCCCTTTATCCTTTATCAGTTTCCCGGTCTATAAAACAATTTCCTGTCTCTGCGGTATTAGGAGGCTTAACATTTGTTCAACATCTAGAAATCATCAAATTGAGTGCATTAATTTCAGTTTTTTTAAAAACTGATTACAGAAAGCTTTTTAAAACCTTGTTATTACTGATTTGTGATTTTTAAATGGTAGTAATTCTCAGTTGTCAAAACAAAAGATATACACATTGCTATAAAATTTTAAACTAGCATTGTCAACAAATAGCAGCAGCATGTAAATAATTAACCACTACAAAAAAATTTTAATCATTAAAGTACAAGCAAACTGTAAATAATGTCTTTTCTTGAATTAACTAGAAACACTAGAAGATCATTTACAATACAAGTGGCTGAATTTGGTCTGAAGCTATTGTTCCTGGTGCAAACATAGTTAACACTTTCTTTTCATATAAAAATAAATATGGATTTACATTAAAAAAAATAACTCCCTTTTCCCTGTGGTCTTCCAAAATCTCTTTGCATGGTTTGTGGTATCAGCAACCAGCTAATTCAGTAGCTTAGCATGGCCTTGTGTTAATAAGGCCTTGCCTATGCTTAAGTTTGCTGCTTTAACTAAACTGGCATCGTTAAAATGGAAAAAAAAACCCTCTAGTGTAGATGCAGCTCTACTGGTATAAAAGTGCTTATACCAGTAGTTTACTGTGGTTTGGTGAAGCAAAATAAGCATAACTATGCAGGTAAACAAAACCCCCCAAAATCACACTCCTTACCACAATACACGATAAAACCGTAACTACAGATCAGCCCTTGCAATATGGCCCCCAAGTTTGGCCCTCCACTCAGGGTCTACGATTGCCAGTGCAATCTCACATCCAGAGTAATGCAGGAGAATTTTAAACATTAGTCCTTTATGCAAGATCTTTCCATGTAAATTCTGTTGGAAAAGGCACTTTGAAGAGAAGGATGAGATACCTCTTCTAGGTAAAGGTACCAGTTTAAGGGCCCAATCCTACAAGAGTCTGAGCACTCCTGGAAGGTGCTAAGTACCAACTCTCATTTATTTCAATTGAATTACAATTTGAAAGGATTCTTCCACTTAAAAACTCAATTATTTAAATATTTATTCTGTTGAGATGAGCATCTACTGTCACTTTGAACCATAAAGTCCAGTGTGACATCATGGCGTTGCTGTAGTCAATAGGAGGTCTGTCATTGACTTCAGCAGAGCCTGGATTTCACCCCAGATATACAATGGACCCAAAATCTGTTTGCATTTATTCCTTTCACAGCTGCTGTTTTCTTTTACATTTGTGGAGAATGAATTTAAGGACCATCAATGTTGAAGTTTCAGCCGTTGTCCTGGTTTCTGCTTGTAATGGCCCGATAGCAGCAAAGCTTCATTCTACTGTGGACTCTCCTGTCCTCTCTCTGATGCCCCCAGAATTCATGCTAAGTGACAACTCCATAGCCTTTAGTAATATTAACTGAAGGGGGAATTTACTGCAGGGTTGGTAGAGGGGAGGCTGAGAGGTGAAATGATTTGCTGCCATCTGTCCCCTCCACACCTGATGACCTGAATCTCTCTGTCATCTCTACAGAAAGGCTTTTGTGCAGTATAGGGAAGGGAACAATGATGCCAGAGGCATCAGTCCTCTCTTGATTAGGCACCCAGCACAGAACTCTGAATTTTCATGACCCTAGTCTGCTGATAGAATGATCTGCCCCGAACTACTTACTTTTAGGTCCAATTCTGTTCTCTCGTTGATGTTTGGACCTTAGCATAGTAAATAAGATGAGATCTAAATGATAATGTGAAATTCATCAGATCCTTGATTATTCCTCTAATTCAGAAGCTCTAGAAATAAAAGGTTTTCTTAGTGAAAAGAGAAGTCCTTAAACATAAAAATAAATCTATATGTATGTAAAAAACATATTTAAAATCTGTCCAGAGGGAGTCAAGACACTATCCCAGAAAGAGAGCAGGCTTTTAAAAATTAAATCATTGCAAACTGATTTTGGTTCCATTGCACAGCTGGCCTTTTATTATGATTAAGGTTAGATTCTGTCACAGGTATTTTTAGTAAGTCAGGGACAGGTAGCGGGCAATAAACAAAAATCCACAGAAGCCCATGATCTGTCCCTGACTGTTACTAAAAATACCCTGGGGGGGGTAGGGAGAGGAGACGAACAGAGCACTGCTGGAGCTTGCAGCCGCTCCAGCCCCAGGGGGGCTGACCAAACCCCAGCCACTCCGGGATCACTGCTCCAGCAGGCCTGGGGGCTGACTGCTGGTAAGTGGTTCTGGCGGCCCTGGGGCTGTCTCAAAAGAAGTCACGGAAAGTCATGGAATCAGTGACAGAATCGTATCCTTAATTATTGTTCAAAATCATAGTAAGTGATTAAAAGAGAACAGAGATTTCAATAACTGGGTTTTTAAGTCAAAAAGGATCTTCTGAAATTGCAATTCACAGTGCTATGCACAAAAGGCTGAAGTTTCTCATCTCACACACAGGAATCTTCTAGCATATTTAAAAGAACAACATCACAGCTAGGATACTGAGATGGGGGAAGAGACAGAATTTTCACTGTAGTACCATGACGGTGAGAGCATGGGAACCCCTCTAAAGGATGTTCAGTCTCAGGGTTCAGCTTAGGAAGAAGTCATGCTTGTCAGTACTTTTTATAATCAGTTCTTATGTGCTATTTGCCTTACAATAAACAATGTCTGAACACGGATGTTTACACATGCCAGAGTCCATATTCAAGACACATGTATAAAAAGAAATGATTAAACAAAATACAATGAGATTAAAAACCTAGTCCATGACCCTTCTGGTTCAAATAAAGCAAGCAGAAATCCAAGTCCTATGCACCAATGCTGCATAATGGACTAAAAGGAATCGCTCTCTCATCTCGCTGCTACAAAGGTAAAATGTGCCACAGAGTATGCAACTATTTTTAATAATAATAATATTGATAAAGTCCCCATCCCCAGTAGTGGATGGGCAAATTAACATTTAGTACTTTAAAAAAATGATTATAATTTAAAAAAAATCATCTCAAAACTAAAAATAGAGGAGGCCAAGATAAATTAATAAAAGGGAAGGTTAAAAAGTAAGGTCCAACAGTGGTCTTAAAGGCATAGAATAAACCTGACCATCTGTTCTCTTATATGTGATGGGACGGACCTGAAAAGCAGGTGGAATGTGAATGCAGAAACCCTTCAGAAAGTGGTTCAGAGATTTTAAATATAGCCTTGTGACGGGTTGGATCACAGAAACCCCCTTGGGAGCTGCCACCCGATGTGCAAAGACTAACCCTGCTTCTGTTTTCCCCTCCAGCTCAGGACTCCAGCACCCTGTCTTGCTGAGCCAGACACTCCCGTCTGGCTCCAGACACAGACCCAGGGTCTGAATCACTTGTCCCAAAGCTCCAAGTTTATCTGAAAACAGCTCACAGTAGTGTGCTTGTCTTTAGCACTCAGATGCCCAACTCCCAATGGGGTCTAAACCCAGATAAATCCGTTTTACCCTGCATAAAGCTTATGCAGGGCAAACTCATAAATTGTTCGCCCTCTATAACACAGATAGAGAGATATGCACAGTTGTTTGCTCCCTCGGGTATTAATACATACTCTGAGTAAATTACTAAATAAAAAGTGATTTTATGAAATACAGACAGTAGGATTTAAGTGGTTCAAAGTAGTAACAGACAGAACAAAGTAAGTCACCAAGCAAAATAAAATAAAATGCGCAAATCTATGCCTAATCAACCTGAATACAGATAATCTCACCCTCAGAGATGCTTCAGTAAGTTTTTTCTCAGACAGGACACCTTCCAGGCCTGGGCACAATTCTTTCCCCAGTACAGCTCTTGTCGCAGCTCAGGTGATAGCTAGGGGATTCTTCATGATGGCTCCTCTCCCCCTTGTTCTCTTCCACCCATTTATATATCTTTTGTACAAGGCGGGAACTCTTTGTCCCTCTGGGTTTCCACCCCCCCTCACTGGAAAAGCACCAGGTTAAAGATGGATTCCAGTTCAGGTGACATGATCACATGTCACTGCAAGACTTCATTACTCACTTGCCAGCACACACATATACAGGAAGACTCACAGGTATACAGCCATCTGCAGACAATGGGAGTCATCAAGATTCCAAACCATCCTTAATGGCCCACACTTTACATAATTACAATAGGCCCTCAGAGTTATGTTTTATATTTCTAGTTTTAGATACAAGAGTGGTACATTTATACAAATGGGATGATCACACTCAGTAGATTATAAGCTTTGTAATGATACCTTACAAGAGACCTTTTGCATGAAGCATATCCCAGTTACATTATATTCACTTATATTTTTATAAAACCATATAGACTGCACAACGTCACAAGCCTACATCATAAATGGCTTTAAAATCAACAGTGGCAATTTAGAGTCAATCCACCACTTTATAGGCAACCACATTAAAGAACATTGAGCAATCATGATCATATAATGCTTGCACTAACCAGCAAGGAAAATGTGCTCCTGCATTTCAAACAAGCTGCAAGTGAAAGAGATGCATAGTGCTGGGTAGCTCTGCTAAAGGGCAATTACAATTATCACACCTCTTGGCGAAGAGGGCATATGCTGCTGTGAGGTCATCACCAGGATAAATAAAAGTGCAGCAAGCACAAATGCTTCATGCCACCACATCCTATTCTTGGCTTCCGATGGGGAGGGTATGGTCAGAAGTGACATCAAGATTCTCAACCTTACTCCCAGCTTTTAAATGAGTTCCCTCAGCAAGCAGGGCATGACGGAAGGGAAAGAATCCTTATGACGACAGTCTCTACACACCAGCCCTCTCTTCCTGGTGTGGAGGATGAGGTAAGGCCAACACATCAAACTGATTCCTCAGAGCATTCCTCAGAAGCCAAAATTATCATAATTAGTCAAATCCTGAGGTCATGCCTGAGCTTTCAGTCACTCCTTACTCTTCCATATTGTTCTATCAACAGATGTTGAAATTTTCCAGAATATGCTGGATGCAAACTATAACACACGTCATTATAGCAGGTCTCTTAAATCGGAAACGATTTGCATGAGTAAGAAGAGTAGGACTGAACTCCAAAATGTACAATGCTACAAGGATCTACAGGAAAAAAGTTGAAAAGCAACGTTTTTGCTTCTTGCAGAACACACGGCCAGTAACATTTTCCTAAGCTGTGTTCTAAAGAAGAGAGGTCCTCTAAGACTTACATATTAATTATAATACTTAGCTTTTCCATAGCTCTTACAGAGAGGTTGAAACAGATAGGCACTAAGGGGAAATGTATGTACTGTATGTGTCTGTGTTAGATGAACATTCACAGAAACCACTGGGATTTCTCTTATAGGGTCACCAAAGGAGAAAGTTTTAAGTTATGATGCAGACCTTGAATCCGCTCTGGAACCCTCACCACTGGCTTCAGGGAGACTATGGATTTGCTTTGGCACCCACTGAAGTCCATGAACACAGGATTAAGCTCTATTTCATATGAGTGAGAGTTGCAGGATCTGGTCCCATGTTTTCAGGGAGCCAGGAGTCCCACAGGTCAGGAGAACAATATAAAATAAACTGAAAAGTGCCTGCCAAAATTGATTGTGACATTTTAGTAACCTAGTATTCTTTGTACATAAGTCTATTCCACTTTCAAACAGAAGTGTCATTATATGATGATAATAGTAGTTCATATTCTGAACTAAGGAGGATGCACCAGTTCCATTTACATGAGAATATTTTTACCTTATAGGAAGTGGCTCCAACTCAAAAAAATCCTGACTGCTTGCCCACTTGGAATTAAGTTATAGCCAAACCAATATTCCCCCTCTCCCCCCAAATTGTATAACAATTGATCTAGATAGCTAACTTATCAGTGTTAAGAGTCTTTATTAAAAGTAGAAATCAGTACACCCCAGACTGTCTACACCAATGTTTCCCAAACTGTGGGGCGTGCCACCATAGGGGGGCAGCAGGGCCTGGGCCAGCCCCCTCAAAGGAAAAGTTTAGGCACCACTGGTCAACAGTAATTTACTTAAAATATTAATTGAAAGCTTTAATCTAACCAGTTTCCTCAGCGATGCTATGTTTCCATGGATTAATAATAATAAGTACTTACAAAGTGCTTTTTATTCATAGTTCTCAGAGCATTTTACAAAGGTGAGTAAGAGGGGCAGAGAGGTTAGTTGACTTCACCAAGGTCACATAGCCTCTTAAGAGCAGAATTACCATCTCCTAGGTCCCAGTCCAGTGTTCAATCCACTGGAGCATACTGCTTCTACTGCTGTAACTCAGAAGTTCACCTACTCAGGATTTTCATATTCTCTCACTCACTTACAGTCAGTGTTCATATATACTGAGGGAGGCATCATTAGCTAATGACTGAAGAAAGATAGAATAACTCATGAACATGTTTAGTTTCATGAATTTGTCTTAATAAGGCATCAAATCAGTCACATCATTATTTATAGAACAGGCTGCTTGCTTTTAATGTTTTATTTGTTTAATGCTGGGGTTTTATTTCATGCCTTTCACATGTGCAGGCAAATAAGGCTTATTGTTTGTTTTTCTGTTAACCAAAGTAGTTAATATATACCTTGTAAGTATTCCATTAATGTATACGCTATCTGATGGATAGTGACAATATGCTGATGTGGATCAAAAAAAGCGAGGAAACAATCTAACCATGAGTAAGTTCTATGTAGTTCAAAAGTAGAGACCAATGCTTCTAGCTGTAAAGTCATAACTTGGTGTACTATGACCTAATCTCATCTTAGGAATTATAGCTATAATTTTCTTGCTCACCAAGCAGATTCCTGTTAGGCTATCACATCCTGGCCTTCCACAGAACATGAAGACACTTGCCCTTTATGTCCATAAGTAGGAGCTGGCCTGCATGAAGATTGCGTCAGTTGGGCTGAATTGAACATGTTCTGAGAAAACACTCACACCCACAAAGAGAGAGAGGGAAAAATTTGAAGTAAAGCCCACTAAGACGCTGCCAACAGGAGTTTTCTTGCCAAAGATCATGAGAATGACAACGTGCTCTACCAAGCTACTTCTGTTCATTACGTTATTTTCCCTAAGAAGCAGGTGGCTGTTTTCTGTGTTCCAAATACTGGCTGTGTCCCATGAACTCAGAGCACAGGTGATGGTATGAATCTCAAGAAGCAGCAACATGCTGCCACTCATGAAAGGAAAGCAAATGCGAACAAGTGACCAGTCAGTCATTCACTTCACAGGACATCTCTACTGCCTGAATTTTCATCTTGATTTAATTGTGCATAGGGTAGTCCTCTGGTATCACTTCCTAAAATAGCACTTCATCCACATAGATTATTTTTCCGCACTGTAAAAACACTTGTTATGCCGCACCCTATTGACTGATAAGATTTCCCTAGCACCAGTTGCAAAAAAAGCCTCTCTTTAGACACCTCTCGGGCTTGCAGCCCCTTTTATTTTTATATTTTCTTTGGAAGCAGAATCAGGAGGTGTAATTTGGGGTAAAAACAGGGCAAGAATGTAGTACTGAGGCCGCGGAAGAGGAGTGAAGAGGGGGTTAATAACATAGAAGAATGGTACTGTTAGTCCATCAAAACTCATTTCCGATAGGTATCTATGTTAGAAAGAAACACAGGTATGTCAGGGACGGTCTAGGTATACTCGGTCCTGCCTCAGTGTGAGCGATAGACTAATTAATCTCACAAGGTCCCCTCCACCCCAAACTTTTCTACACCTGGTTTACTATTGTCTAATCAAATACAATGCTGTTTATCACATAGGCATAATGAACAGTCATGCTTGTGCATCAGTTGTAGGTGTTAAAGACAAGACTCCTCACTAGGAGGAACACTGGCACAGATCTTTCCTACACCTGTAGGTAAGAGAGTGTATCACTACTAATCCAGTTCCAAAATGTATAATTTAGGGATTTCAAAAAAATACAGTTTCTACACCCTTGGAGGTGTGAATCTGTGGATCTTCATTGCCCTAATTCTCCATTGCCTTGTGTAGTCACTCACACCAGTGCAAACTCAGTGTAAAACGCTTGCAAAATAAAATTTGGTAGCATTTTACAACCACTGTGCACTTACCTTGACTGGAGTAAGAGATGGTATGAGGTGCAAGGCAACAGAGAAGCAGAACCAGTGGGTGGGATTTTCAAAACTGTTTACCACCGGCCAAATTCTTCTCTTATTTGAGTCAGTGGGAATTTTACCATTGACTTGAATGGGAAAAGTGTTAGGTCAATGCTGAGCATTTTTGAAAAAAACACCCATGCATGGGTCTAGTCAACCAAGATTGGAGTTTGATGAGGAATTGAAGGGAGAAAGTTAAATACAATCAGAAATTAATTATAGTGGTGGGGTGGGAGACTTTGGTAATTCGAGCACCTGGGGGAATAGCTGCATACACCTGTCGGTCTTTCTAAGCAATGCAGTTTGTTTGCATCATTTCAAGGAAATCAGCATTGTCCAATGATGTGAGTTCTTTGCTAGAAGGGCCGCTTTCAGAAGCGTTACTTTTATGGCAGATGCCATTCAATGCGACAGGCATCTAGGGATTCCTAACTCTGAAAGATAGCCACAATCCCCAACCTACTATGTCTCTGAGCCATTGATGACCCTCATATCCGTTCAGTGAATCTCTCTGCAGTTAACACCTGTGACCCATCTTTAGTTAAAATAAACATCAAAGGGGAGTAGTCCATGTAAAAAGAATACACAGGAGTGGGGGCATTATAGTTAACACTTATTTAAGCCTTGTCTATGTGTTCCCTTTCCTGAAAGCATTCAAGCCCTTCCCTGAAACCATCCTCCCCAGCTAAATTTGGTCCATTTCCACTTTCAAAAGTTCAGGGGCTCCCACTGAACAATTTAGTAGACTGATCCACCATTTCAAATAATCTTGGCAAAAGCCATGCTGAGTTATGACATTAATTACTCAGGAAAACAAATGACATACCTGCCCAAGGGAAGATGGTTATAACAAAGAAACTAAAGGAAAAGCAATGGCATTTGTTGGAAAACACTTCTCTAGTAGAAATGTAATAAATTATGTGGTCCACGCTATTGAAAGTACCAGCAACTCATTCAATAAATTAGTAGTTAGTATCCTGGGAGAAAATAGCTGTTAAAGAACTTGCCTTAATACTCTAAATGCTTTTCAGTCATTACCAAAAACATTTCTTCTGTTCACTTCAGTCTAGTTGGAGATTTTATATTTCTTGATCTCCGGACAATGTCCCTAATCCATTCTGACATTCCATTCCATACAAATTCCATACAAATAACTGGGCCATAAACTGTTAAAGTTGAGAGACTTACCTACAACCACCACTCCTCCCACAAAACCTAATAAACTGCATAAACATATTGTCTGTTCTTCATATATATGGGGGAAGAGAGCAACAGTAAATAATGAAAATAACCAGAACATCTTCACGTGGTTGCTGCCATGTATTGTACTACACAGTTAACTGGTAATCAAGGGCCTTATTCCATTGACTTAAAGGGGGCCCGGATTAGGGGTTTAAGGGATAATAGGTCTAGTACGCCATTGAAATCAATGAAGTAACACCAGTGTAAAACCAGAATAAATGAAAGGAGAATCATGCCCAACATGACAGAAATAAGGGGGCTTCATTATCACTAATGGTCTCACAAAAGTTATTATTCAGTTAGCTACAAAATGACTTCACACTTCGTGTTCCATTTCACTGCTGTAGTCCTTTAAGTTAATTTCACTGCACAGGTCACACAAAGGGATGAATTATCATCAAGAGGATGTGGATAATTTTAAACTGATGTTTTAGCACCAATACCAGGGTGATCCACAGTCAGTGGTTTCACTATCTGCTTTTATGAGCTTTTCAAAAGAACAGGGCATCACTGAAATCTCAGAAAACATTTTGTCTCTTTTGAATTATCCAAGTGTAGCAGGGTAAAGAATGAACATTTCAGCTCTTATACTCCTCAACTCATCCTTGAGAACAAAACAAAACTTGTTCTTCTATTTGAATAGTACTAGGTAAATGAGGGAGAAAACAAGGAAGCTGTTTGAAAGTATTCCTCCTCCTGCCTACATACAAAGTCTGATCTCAGTCATTCATGAACACAAGAATCATAATTAATGCCCCTCCAGAAATTTTTTTGTATTTACAGTTGAATGTAAAAGCCAGAGATTATTTGTTAAATTATGCCAATTAAGTAGCAAATTTGACAGCTCAGAATTCTTATTTAGGGACACACAATATCCCTTGAGGGCCAGAATTTAAAACCTTTATGACCTTACTCCACAAATAGTTCCAGTGAAATCAATAGGACTACTAGTGAAATATAATGCTACTTAAATCAGAGTGAAGGTGCCAGAATCTGCCCCCTAATTTGAATAGGTAATTCTAAATTCAGGCCCACACTCCAAGGGCCCTATCAGGCCATTCATGCAAAACTTGTATTGAAATCAATTGGAGTTTGTGTCTGTTGTCAGGAACAGAATAGAACACTAAATCAACAATTTTCCTTTCCTTCTCAGGAAGCATTAACCTTGACCTTGATAAGAAGTTCCAAAGCATGTAAATGCCTGTTTTGACAGTACGCCTCTACCCCGATATAACGCGATCTGATATAACACAAATTTAGATAAAAAGCGGTAAAGCAGCGCTCCAGGGGGGCAGGGGCTGCGTGATCTGGTGGATCAAAGCAAGTTCAATATAACACGGTTTCACCTATAATGCGGTAAGATTTTTTGGCTCCCAAGGACAGCGTTATATCGGGGTAGCGGTGTATTTTCCAAGTTTTCCTATTAGGAAAATTTGTTTCAGAATATCTCTTCAAAGGTAGGTGCAACTGTTTCTTCTTTTTATATAGACGCTTGTACATTTTCCCACAAAACTACTTCCAAACTGATTTGTAAGATAATCCTTTCCTGCCAGGTTTTAGGGAGTTACTTTCCATTACCACAGATTTCACATCAGATAAGGCTGGAATTTATTTTGTTTCAGTCACAAAGAAAGAACTCTGATCCACTATAATTCAAAATTTTCCTGTTTTCAGATGATTATCAAAAGCAGCTTAAATCTGACTTTTTATCTTAAACAAGTTAGAGGAGACATTTGTTAATTTCCCAAGAGATGGCAAATTTATAACAGAGGTCATTCAAAAATTGAACTCTTTACTCTTCAAGAAAGTGTTATGGTTACACAAAACATCTATCAATATTATTTGTTTACAGTAGTGTCAACCCTGACTGGGACCCCATTACTCTATGCAGACAATCTGTCTGAAGATGATCTAAAGTGGTTTATATATTATTTGTTTAATACTGGCCGATTTATATTTTTCTGAGATCTTCAGAATAGTACAAAAATTACATCATTTACTGCATCTGAAAAAGTGAGGTTTTTTACCCACGAAAGCTTATGCCCAAATAAATCTGTTAGTCTTTAAGGTGCCACCGGACTTCTTGTTGTTTTTGTGGATACAGACTAACATGGCTACCTCTTGATAATTTACTTTGTCATTAAGTTAAACAATGCCCATCAAAGAATTTGAGAAGAACATTTACAAAAATGAAAACAAATGAAAAAATTGTTTTGTAAAATCTGGATTAAATACAGAGAATCTCCTTTCACATTGGTTCTATACCCATGTAATTCCATTGACTTCTGTAGAGTTACTCCTGATTCACACCAGTGTGAGAGGAAAAATCAGTCCCTCTGGCTTCCCTTAAGTACTGCATTGCTCATACTCTGAGTTCTCAGCTATGACCTGCATTCACAAACTGTGTAATAACAAATTTTATTCAATTATCATTCTAAAACTAAGGAATTTAAAAGAGTATTCCCTGTTAAATTTAGTATTTGAAGCTCCAATATTTACATTAATGAATAAGGTTAGAGTGTCAGATTGCACCAAAAATGGTGATCATTGGTCAAAGAAAAGAAAAAAAAATTACTTTCCATGGGCTGGTTTATAAAAATGCATTATAGACCTCTACAGAATTGTCTATTTTACATGTATTTCAAATATATTTTAAAAACAAATAAATGTTGTTACAGTGGGCTTCTGCTTATATATCAACACAGACAACAATACTGTCCACTAACAAGGCCCTAAGACTTTCCAGTGTGCTGATAAAATGGTGAAACAATAGTTACCTGCAGGGTTAGTCTGAACTGAATGTTGTCCTGATGATCTAACTCAGGGCTTCTCAAACTGGAGGTTGGGACCCCTCAGGGGGTCGCAAGGTTATTACATGGGAGGTTGCGAGCTGTCAGCCTCCACCCCAAGCCCCGCTTTGCATTCAGCATTTGTAATGGTGTTAAATATATTAAAAAGTGTTTTTAATTTATCGGGGGGGGGGGGGGATCGCACTCAGAGGCTTGCTATTTGAAAGGGGTCACCAGTACAAAAGTTTGAGAACCACTGAACTGCTTTGGTGCTCTGCAGTAACTTGATACCTTTACAAGCCTCAGACCACCAGCACTGCACCATTTTTAGGACAACAGTTGGAAGTTTTAGCTGATTTCTGAAGTGTCAGGAACCTTCTCTGCAGCAGAAACAATCAGGTGTTCAGACTATCAGTCCAATATACAGTAACACAGAGCCCAACCAAACTTTTTTCAGCACTGGCCTGAACAGCACCTTCCATATTTCATTGGGAGCTTTCTTTCCTCTGATGTGCTGCAGAGTTCTGTACAGCCCTGTTCTATGTAGGCCTAATTCTGGAACTCAGTGTGTAAGGATAGCAGAATTGGGCCCTGTGT
Organism: Trachemys scripta elegans; assembly: GCF_013100865.1. Lineage (NCBI taxonomy): Eukaryota > Metazoa > Chordata > Testudines > Emydidae > Trachemys > Trachemys scripta. Next base: position 110,105,065 of record NC_048304.1, read on the forward strand.
TAGTCCTATGACAGTAATGTTTTATGACCATCAGTAATATGGTGTCAAAAATGAAGGCAGGGACAAAGGTTAGCATATCAGAACTTGAAACAAAGTAAACAAACATCTGACAAACTCTTATTTTCCACCAGGCTCTTAAAAACTTCCTAGTTCATCTAGGGGGTTTCCAGCTCTGTCTCTCCTGGTTATTGCTTAAATCTAACAAAAAACCACCAATTCTGATTAAATGTAGGGACATTATAAATTCAGCATTTCTTTAAACCAAGACATGTTTACTTTAAAGATTCACTTATGAGGGCACCTAGAAAAATCATGACTGCTCTCTAACTCTCAGCTGCTTCTCTTTACATGGACATATTTGGAGTGAGAGATAGGTTTCCTGTAAGCAAGCTTTAAAACAAAACCAGAGAGCAAAATTACTGAGGCAGTTAGTAAGGAAAAAAAAAAAACCCTTGACGAGGAAGGGTTTTTTAGTGATGTCCATTGTTTAAGCTATACACATCTGAAAAATAAATCAGAGTTTGTGTCTCCCCAGGCAGGCTGGGTGGACTTAACCAACTTTAAATAAACATTACAGGGCTAAGGTATCAAATGATTTAATGCACAAAAAAAGGACTGCAGTGCGTCAGAGACAAAAGGCAGCTCCTGGCCTCACTGCATTGCCATGTACTGAGGAGAGAAGAGGGCAGATGGCCCTGCCACTGCCCCTCACCCCCACTGCACTACCATGTACTGGGGAGAGGGCAGGCGGCTCTGCCACTGCCCCTCGATCTCCCCCCGAAATTAGCACGTACCAAGGGGAGGGCCAGCTGGCCGAGCTCCCCACCCGCTTTTGCCATGTAGGGAGGGGAGGGACGCCTGGCCACCCCCCCCCCCCCCCCGGAATTTTAGGTACTAAGGGGAAGGCCTGTTGCCCCCCGCTCCCTTTACCATGTACCGAGGGGAAGCCCGGCTGCGCCTCCCCCCGCAATGGCCATGTACCATGGGGAGGCTCGGCAGCCCGTCCCTTCGCCCCGCCGCCCCAGCTCTGCCCTCTGCCGTGCCCGGCGCTGCGCAGGGAGCAAGCTCCGGGCCCTTCACTACAAAGTTCCCACCCCCGCCCCACCGTGGCTCCCCAGCGGGCACCTTGTACGGCTCCGCCAGCAGCCGCGGGTCGCTCCAGGTGGTGGTGCGGCTGTTGTGATCCACAAAGAAGGGCCAGCCGGTCTGTGGGTCGATCTTAACCTCCCATCCCGGCGGCAGGGGCTCTCGCTCGGCGCTGCCCTCCATCTGCACCACGGGCGAGTGAGTGGCGGCGCTCATGCTCCGGCTCGAGCAGCGGCCGCTGGGACATGCACTGTAGAGTCAGGCGGGGAAGCCGGCCAAGCCGGCACCTTTATCAATCAATGGGCGGAGGGAGGGGGCAGCGAAGGGGGTGGAAGTGTCTGGAAATAGCTGCAAAGGGGCAAGGCGGAGGAGGAGCCGAAGGGGGGAGGAGAAGGAGGTGGAGAGACAGAGCAACTGGCCGGCTCGGCTGGAAACTTCTGGTTGCGTCGAGCAGAACTTGGTTGCGGCGGCTGGGCGGAGAGAGCCTGTTTGAGTCACCCTCGGGCACCGTCATGATTGTTAACGCGCGTTGTGCTTAGCGAAAGCCCTGAGCGCTGTCCACCCCCAGACCTGCCTCCTGCGCTCTCTGGGGCCGCTGAGCCAGAGCCAGGGGGAAAGGGGCTGAAAGCCTTTTCCCACACTTGGAACTTCTTATTCATGTGTTCACCTCCCATCCTTTTCTCTGGGGACTGGCTCTTACATTCTGTGATTGCACAGAGCCCAGCACAATCCTGATCAGGGACAGGGGCTTTGGCAGACGTGGCGCTAGCCTATTGGGGGCCATAAACAGGAATATTTCTCTCCCCCCCCCCAACACTGACAGCCAGCGTTTGGGGCTGAAGTCATGGAGGTTATGTAAAAATCTCAGAATCCATGACTGCTGTGATCAACTCCTAGCCTTAATAAAAAGCAAATAGAGGGACCCCTATTTGAGCTGCCTGGGGCCCTAACAATTGCTTGGTCTGCTTATGCCTAGCACCGGCACTGGTCTTTGGGCATTACCATAATATAAATGATTAATAATCTGGGTGCTGGATACCTTTGCATACAGCAATAAACCAGGAGTTTCTGAAATTTTACACACCTAAAACACTTAAACAGCCATATTCTCCTCTGAATCACACCCCTGCAAGCCCACTGGATCAACTTCATCCTAGAGTAACTTCATTGTGGCCAGTGCACAAGGGATAAAAGTACTTGGCCTGATTCTTCTCTCATTTACAAGGTGTAACTTATTCACTTCAGAGGAGCTACTCAGGCCCTGATCCTGGAAATGCTTACGTGTATGCTTAAGTTTACTCTTTGAGATGCCTTTATCCACACAGATTCCGCTGTAGGTGTATGCACCTCATGCGTGCTGCAAGCCTGGAATGTTTTAGCCAGCTGTGTCTATTGGGGCTGTGCAACAAATGCAACATACATACACCCTGCACACTCTTGCGCCCGCTGTAGGAAAGGTATAAATTGTGGAGCAGCTCTAACCCCCACTCAATTCCTTCTCACCAACCACGGTAGCAAGTCGGATCCCACAGTGTCCTCCTGCTTCCTTGTAGCTCTTAAGTAGTTTAGGACTATAGTGGATAGCTTAGATAGATAGCTTAGTGTAGAGTTTGATACGTTTTATTTAAGCCCATTGGCTAAAAACAAAAAAACCTTTTTAGTCTTGCCTTGGAACCAAGAAATAGGTCTGATGGTGGAGAGCAGGTCTCTGGACTTCAAAATCTGTCCTGTCTCTGAGATTGGTGTGCCTGTTAATGATGCACACTTTAAGAAAGTGCTTATTGTTGTTTGGGAGAATCACACATACTTAATAAGTGAGCCAGTTTTTGCTCTTTTTCTGAGTGCGCACAGAGTACTTATGATGCCTTTCTACAGTTATTTTTTATATAGAAGTCTATGTGAAATAGGTCTGACTCCACAGTACCCTCCTCAAGAGCAACCATTTCTTCCTGTGAAGCCAGTTTCTTCAAGTGCCCTGACTTCAAGAGATGTCACTACAGGACATGAGATCTGCTTTTAAGAGAGCACCTGCTGCTGGCAAACACTCAGAGCCTGCTCATCCCTCCTCAGGTGAGTCAGTTGTTCCTGCTACCCAAGGCAGGAAGGGACAGAGCTCTACTGATGGGCTTCGGCTTGGCACCGAATGCGGACGAAGTTCTGCAACTATCTAAGGAACTTGCTTAGGAGATCAGAGATGAACTGAGAGAAGAGGCTTCAGAAGACCAACTTGTAACAAAAAATGCATTGAAGATCTCATTGGATGCCTCTGACACTGCAGCCAGATCAATGGCCACTGCAGTCTCTCTGAGAAGAACATCTTTGTTGCAGTCATCAGGAATTCTTAAAGAAGTTTGGGCCACTATTTGGACACCTACCTTTTATGGTTATGATCTGTTTAATTCTCAAATGGATGAGGCACTCTATGATCTGAAGGATTCCAGGGCGATGCTCTGGTCTCTTGGTCCATAAGAGGAAGCAAGCAAGACCTTATTCATTTTCTAGGCGGAGGCCTCCATCTTTCTCATATCAATATTGTGACAGGGTGTTGGGCAACAGCAGGTGATCCTGCACTCACACTTGAATATGGGAACTATGCCAAATTGATAGATTGAGGATAAACTGGAGAGAGTTAAAAGCTAATTACCTCATGAACTCAGAGGGTACAAAGGTACCGGAAGGAAGTGCAAAAGGAGAGAGAGAAAGTGGAAGAGCTGTAGGCTGGGCTCAGGAAACCTTAGGGTATTGTCTACACTGCAATAAAAAAAACCTGCCACACGAATCTTCTGGACTGTTTAATGACAGTCATCAGCCAAACAAATGCAACATGGAACCTACCTATGGAAGTTTCTCACCACATCCTATCACCTCTCATTTGGTGAACAGATCTTTTAAATGACTACCAACATGTTCTGTTTCATCCACTGCCCCTCAAGGACTCTGGTGACAGATGTGTCCAAGATAGGCTGGGATGCTCATTTGGACTCTCTGAATTCAAGGCACGTGGTCCTGAGCACAGTCTCAATTGCACACAGATATACTAGAGCTCAGGGTCATTCATTTAACCTGCCGGGCATTCCTTCCCCTCTTTGAGGGGATCACCGTTCATATTCTGATGGACAATATGACTGTTATGCTCTGTATAAACAGAGAGGGGCAAGCAAAATCATCCCTGTTATGTCACAAAGAAATATACCCCTGGGACTGGTGTACCCGACATCTGTTCAACCTAGTAGGTCTCCATCTGCCAGGTACCCAAAACAATTTAGTAGATCACCTCAGCAGAAAAAGCTCTGACAATCATGAACTGGATCAGGTATTCAAAACTGGGGTCTTCATTTGAGACAACTGTTCACTACCAACGTGGATATGAAATATACAGTGTTCTTATCCTGGGAGGAAGTAAGCCCATGTTCTATCCCAGATGCAGTTCTGTTTCAAAGGGACAATGATCTGCCTTATGCCTTTCCTCCTGTTCCTTTAGTCCCCAGAATTTTTAGGAAGATTTGCTAAGACAAAGCTCAGTCTGGGCGCTAGTTCTGGTACTCAAATCTGAGGCAGCAGTCAATCAGTTCCACTTCATAAATCTGCTGGACATAATTTCCCAGAAACAAGGCCTGGTGCTTCAACTGAACCAGAATTTCAACACTTAATAGCATGGAATCTGGCTGGCTGAATTCTGTGGAAAGATCCTGCTCAGCAGCTGTACAAAGATATTTTGATACAAAGCAGAAAGACCCTGGGCGGCGGATGAAGCTTCCCCTTGGGGAGGCTAGCCCTCTGCCTTGCCTCTTCTGGCCAAGGCCCTGCCTCTTCAGGTTGAGGCCATGCCTCCACTTGTTGTTTTAAACCCCTCAGTGGCTCAGTCGGGGTGTGGGGGGAGGGAGGGAGAGCTTGGTCGGGGCCATGGTGAGGGCTAAGAGCTCAGCCCCGGCCGGGATTGAGCTCTCAGCTTTGGCCCTGGCTGGAGCTCCAAGCTTAGAGCCCTTCCCCCATTCTGCCCCTTCTGCCCATGGCCCCACCCATGGCTCCATCCCATTCTGCCCCTTCCCTCGTGGCTCCACCCCCATTCTGCCCCTTCCGCCACAGCCTTGCCCCCACTCTGCCTCTTTCTCCCGAGGCTCCGCCCCCACTCGCTTCTGCGCCTCTCCCCCGCTGTGGCCCCAAGACTGGAAAAGCTCGGTGTCTCTGCCATGGCCCCAAGAGCTCCTCCAGCCTCAGGGCTGTGGGGGAGATATTTTTCCAGGAGCCCCAAATCTGCCACTGCCCCCCTCCTCCGGTGGTGCAAGGTTTGGGGAGGCTTAGCCGCCCCAGCCTCCATTACGCACTGCCCAGGAGAAAGACCCCTCTACTAGAAAGATGTATTAATTGAAGTGGAAACATTTCTCTTCATGATCTCTTCAGAATCACCCAAGAACACTTGGACTCTTCTATATTGTCTTTAGACTTTCAGCCGGGTCCACTTAGCTGCTATATCAGCATATCGTTCACTTGCAGATAGTCACTCAATTTTTTCTCACCTTGCAGTATCTAGATTTATAAAAGGTCTGATTCATGTGTTTCCACTAATTAAGGAATCGTTGCCCCATTGGGACTTGAATGTAATACTCACATCATTGATGGACCCTCTATTTGAGACAATGGTAACATGTTCTTTATTTCATCCTTCTGTTAAGACAGCGTTTCTAGTAGCTATTGGCCCACAGGATGGGAGAAATTCAAGCATTAATGGCAGGGCCAACATATATTGTCTTTCATAAAGGCAGAGTCACACTCAAACCATAACCAATGCTTTTTGGCAAAAATAGTCTTGGACTTTCATATGAACCAGTTTATACACCTACTAGTGATGTCCCTTGCATCTCATGATTCTCCTGGGGAGATTAAACTCCACAGACCAGATGTATACAGGGCTATGTCCTTTTATCTTTCTAGGATGACGTATTTTCATAAATCACCTAGACTTTTTGTGACTCTTACTAATAAGTCTAAAGGGCAAGCTGTTTCCTCTCAAAATACTTTCTAAATGGATTACAGACTGCATTAAAGATTGCCTACTTTCTGCACAAACTTCCTATTCCAAGTTAGGGCTCATTCTACTAGGTACCAGTCAACAGCTGTGGCTTGTTTAAGAGAGGTTACTATTCCTGAAATCTGTAGAGCAGCTACGTGGAGTTAGGTACCTGTTTTCCTCTCACTACTCCATTGTCACAGCTTGTAGATCAGATGCTCACTTTTGCAGAGTTGTTGTATAGTCATTATTTTAAGAGGGATTCAATGAGCTACCTCCTTGGAAGGTAGTTGCTAGCCACTTACCTAGAGTGGGTCCATGTGGACAAAAGCTTGAAGAAGAAAAATAGGTTACTTACCTTACAGTAACAAGTTCTTCTAGATGCCTTCTCTGTAAGGGGTGCACGGCACATGCATAGCCCCAGTGGACCCCACTGGCTAAAAGATTCCCAGCTTGTTCTTGTAAGGTGCACACATATACAATGGAATTTGTGAGGGCTAAGGCATATTGAAAAACTCCATTTACCGTAAAGTAAATAACCTTCTTTTAAAATATTTGCAGAACCAGGCTGTTATGCTAGTGTAACGGAAAGTAAAATGTGGCCCCATGCTTGGGTTTGGCAATACTGCCACAGGAAGATGATTCAAGAAGGAGTAAAGTCAGTTGGCCAAGCCTTTTGGTGGCTTATTGTAGGCGGGTCAGATCACATGGTGTTGGCTTCTCCTTCTTTCCTTCTGCTTCTCCATGTATCCAGGTATCTAGTTTTATTACATTACTAATCTCTATTGCTTTCAGCAGCTGGAAATGAGGAGGAGGAGGAGCCAGGGGAAGTCCTAGAGTTTGCTGCTATATAAGAGAAGAAGACAAAACAAAAAAGAGTCCTTTCCAGGACAGACCCCTTGTTGAGCTGCCAGCCACCATCAGCAACTGCCTGTGGAAAAGAAATAACCAGGAAAGAAAGGAACTAGGCAATATGTGCAAGCAGGGCCAGCTCCAGCTTTTTTGCCGCCCCAAGCGGCGAAGGGAAAAAAAAAAAGGTTGAGCTGCCACTGAAGTGCCGCCGAAGAGGAAGAGAGGGAGTGAGGGATCTGCTGCCGAATTGCCGCCGAAGACCTGGACGTGCCGCCCCAACAACGGACCGACTGCCACCCCTTTCTGTTGGCCACCCCAGGCACCTGCTTCCTTCGCTGATGCCTGGAGCCGGCCCTGTGTGCAAGGGAGGAGGGGACCAGATCAAAGAGAAGCACATGGAAGGAAAAAGGAGAGCAGAACACATTCAGAAGAGAAGGGGAACAAGCTGCCAGGCAGCATGGGGAAGAAAGCAGGGGAGAAAGGAGATGAGAGGTCAGGCAACAAGTGCAAGAAGAGAGGAGGCCCTGCAGCATAGAAGCATGTAAATGAGAGCAGGAAAAAAGAGAGAGAGAAAACAGAACAGATGGAAGGGGAAGATGAAGCCGTATTCATTATATTGATGGGTTTTGTCCTTTGCTAACTAAAGAAAGCTCCTTGTAGCTTAGAATCAGGTTTGGAAGGTTAATCTGAATCTGGTATCAGTCTGATGATCCAGTATGTCCCCAGAGGCTTACTGTGCTGGCCAGCTGAAGAGGAAGAGGGACAGTGCTCCTAGCACCAAGGATGGACAGCTAAAGAGGAGTTGCTGTGCTTCCTGGAACTGAGGGGAACTCCAGGTAGGCTTCCTGGATTAACTGAACCACTAGTTATCTGATGGTTTTGGTTGTCCCCTGAAACCTTTAGCTAATCAGGATATCACTGCATTGTCTACATCTAGGCATATTTTCCAGTCCCAGAAATACCATATATTGATGCTAGTAAGAGTTACACACTCATCATGGGGAGAATAGACTTAAGGCTGTGCCCCATCAGCCCCATTTGCAGCATTGATTCGAACCATAGGGTTCTACAGATAACATTTCACTTGGTGTGCCTTATAAGCAGGCCACTGAGAAAATTAAATCTCTTTAAAAATAGCTTCAGAAAACATATACAGAAAATGACAACGCTAGTTTTATTCCATTGCTAATCTCTATTGCTTCAGCTCTTATAACCTATTCTCTGGGCAGTCTCCATCACTTCAAACACTTTTCATCACAGTGAACACTCATTCTTCTGGACAGCTTGTTCCTGGTACAGACACGACAAATTCTGTCCTGAAAGCGTTCCTGAGACATTAGGAACTACATATGATAAATCAAGACATATGGTCACTTTAAGAGGGTCCAAGTGGCAGCTATTGACATAGGGATACTGTAGCCGCATGGTTCCATTAGAGTCACATTGTCAGGGAGTGGGGTAGTGCAAAGACAGTGCAGAAAGATGAGGCATTTGCATGAAGAGCCCTGGCCCTTGCTGATCTAAGAGATGGCTCTGTGGTTCATTCCATGGGGGCAAACCCTACTTTCCAACACAATATTTGAGAAGGAAATACATGAAGGGTCTTCCTGGAGATTTCAAACCCTCTTAATCCCCTTCTATGGGGTTTTAAGGGGGAATCCAGCTCTACAATATACAAGTTATTCTTACATTTCTTTTTAAAGGGACATCAAGCTGATTTGTCCCTGCATTTGAAATAGCTTAAAAGATGCATAACTGTTCTAAATGACTTCCTGGTCTACAGTAAAGGCCACATTTTGCCCCATTTATGCCCCAGGTAACCCCATTGTTCTCAGTAGTGTTCCTAAGAGCAGCACAATTTGGCTTTAGTTGTTTATTTTTACAAACAACCACTGCAATGCTGAATAATTATGAATACAAATCACTACCTTTAGGGGGTCTGTTGTCACCATGCTGTTCTCTTGCAACATGTATATGACGCCCCTCATTTGAAATGCTAGTACTTCTAATCATGCTCCCAGTTCACAAGAGTAAAGCTGTAAAAGAATTAATGCCTGAACAGAACTCCCATTAACTTTAATGGGAACTGCACAAACACTAAAGGGGGACTAGACACCCAAGTATACATACTACACAGGAACAAAGCTGTTCAGGCCTGCATGTTGTAATCACAGTGCACGTACACAGCTTGCCCTGATCAGAGCGTATGGGGATTCACAAGGGGGACAGTCAGCTCAAATTTAGCCCCAAATTTCAGATTTTTTTTTTGTATAATCAAACTTTTCCAGTAGAAAATATCCCAAGAGCTATACAAAATATTTCCTATGTTTGTTTCCACTGCAATTTAAAAAACAAACAAACATGGCGTTGCGGTGTTTGCAGCCCACTCACTATAGCACTCAGATACTGAAAGTGAACCTGCGAACAAAGTAAAACTGACAGATTTATGAAGTCAAAGTAAAACTGACTGTCCAAACTCAGAGAAATGCAAAAAGTAAACCAACAGCATTGGCAGTGAAAAGTACTCTGGATTTTTGAAATTCTTTCATTTTACTAATGTAAGGTATTATTAATAACAGGTCAATTAATGTATTTGTTTACAATATGTTAATTTTAGGTTGACTGTGTCCCTTTAATCTTGGATAATCTGGGATGCACTCTCTCAGTCAACTATTGGCTTAGGAGGAGGTATTTGTGCCTACACAGAGATCAGGAAAATCTGCCGTCTTTCATAAGAAATTAGGAGATGTAGGGAGCAGATTCCCAGCGTCGGGTTAGTGTTACAGGCCTCCACCTAGTGGATAGATTGGTATTCTATACTCATACTGCAACTGGCAAAAATAATTAGGATTTGTTTTTGCCATCCCAGGAGACTACTGCACACTTGGATTGGCCCAGCCAAAACTATTGTAGGAGCTGACAACAGTGGTGATATCACTGCCTTAAGAAAGACACAGGTCCTAAATGAAAACCAGTTGAAAAGGGAAAGTGAGAGGTTTCTTTCAGCTTCATTAAAAGCAGTGACAGCAGGAGGCCACATGTGAAAGCACAAGACCCAACAGTAATGTATGTGTCTTTCTCTCAACTTTTCCACCAACTTCAAAATCCTGATCTACCTATTACAGCAGTAAATTTTAAAAATCTTTTTTCAGAAGCTGCCAGTGTCACTGCCATTGCTCTGGCCTCTGCTTTGCTGCTTTGGCACAGTTGTAAACAGGGACTTCTTTTTGTGAATGGATTCAAAGTGGTGCCTCTAGAAAGGCCGATCCAGAAAAATGCAGACCAGCATGTGACAGGGGCTCTGAGTGCCGAGCCAGGCCGCCCCCGTTGGTCCAGTGCAGGGTTGGTACACACTATCGTTGGGTATTCCTCCTACTACAGGGAGTTGCAGTAAGGTGAGCTCCAGTCCCCTGGTGGGGCTGCGTAAACAAATAGTCCATGGCCCCTGAGCCTCTGGGCTGGGACCGACACTCACAACTGGAGTCCTGTCCCCCTTGGATGGGGCAGAACAATGATCCGCCTGTAGCCCCTGGACAGGGCAAAATGAACAAGCAGTCTATAGCCCCTAAGCCTCCTGGGTGGGGCGAGTAGTAGTAATTGGGGAAATTGGACCTTTTTGGGCAGAACACACCAGCACTCAGTGTGTAGCCCCTGGGCAGAGCAAAACAAACAGTCTATAGCCCCTATGCCTCAGAGCTGGGACATAGAGCAGACAGCAGTCACGCCTGGTGGCCCGTGGAGGTGGTAGGGAAACCCAGGCCCGCCCTCTCCACTGGAACTCCCTGCTAGGGGTTGAGGCATAAGCTTCTACTACCTTCCCTGGGTCACTAGCTACCACAAGTTGTGTCCCGGGCACCTCCTCAGCTTGCAGCCACCAGAGGCATGTTATACATACACTAAGAGTCTCAAGGTTCTGTACGGCTTCCCATCACTGTAGTATCTGAGTACCGTCCACACAAAATCAATAGCAATAGTGAAGTCCCTAGTTGACTTGTTGGAGTCTCTAAGACCCTTTTCAGGGTCAAAGCTCTGGATGGGGTAGGATGGTGGGTTTTTTTGGCCATGGGGTGCTTGTTTGGTTGAGGTTTGGAAATAGAAATGGTGTTCAAATGAGTCAGCTCCTGTCTTGTTTCTGACAGAGCTGGGTCGTTAAGCTTAGGCAATAGAGGCACATGTTTTTAGATCCAAATCTAGGGTTCAGTTCCCACTGGTGACAAACCACCAAGGAACATCACATTACACTTTCATAAGTAGTCCCGTTGAACTTACCAGAGTGGATTCTGGCCCCCTTATGTTGACTCTGTGGGGTGAACATTTAGTAGACAGGTAGGTCAATCAACATTTTAAGTGTAGACCAGGCTGTAAAAAAAAAAAAACAGATTTGTATAAATAAGTGATTATTATCAGTGACTTGTAATCAGGATCCTTCAGCAATTAGGGAATCCACACAAGAAATCTCAATCTACATAATCTTTAGAAACCAAATTGGATGTGCTGTGGAAGTCGGTTGAGCAGAACTACAAATCTAGCACTTGCAGAAGGCCCTCTGACCAGGGAAGGTCTGCCTCACCTACTCTTTAATCAGTGTTTCCCTAGACTTTCTTGCCAATGGAACATAAGAAGCCATACTGGATCAGGCAAATGGTCCACCAAGGCTCATACCCTATCTCTGGCAGTGACTAATACCCGGTGCTTCATGGGCAGACTAAAGCTTTGATAATTCACCTGGCTGATTGTTCACTGCTGCACATAGGGGAAGAATGTTTTTCTGACCCTAGTAATTAACTTACTCACTGAAATATGCAGGTCAGATTACCCTTATCTTAGCTTTCAGAGCTACAGTTATTATAAATAGTGGTAACGTGATCCAGTCCTTTCTAAAATCCAGTCCACAGTACGGTTTCTCTTTTTTTTCAGTGCTTAACTGGTTTTTAATCCCCAACAAGACTCTTCCTTACACAGTGATTATTTTTCTGAATAGTCTGTTATGATAGAATTTATCAGCTATTTACAATCCAAATAAATTATGTTCACCTTTACTGACTTCAGTGGTCCCTCACTATCAGGCTAGGAGGGCAGCCACTCTGCCTTACTGTGTCAAACAGCAAACAGCCAGTAAACGGTCTAGAGGTTTTGGCCCTCTGGATAGGGCCAAGCAATACATAGTCTTTAGCCCATGGCAGGGGCAGACAGCAACACACAGTCTATAGCTCTGGCCCCCTGGGTGGGGCAGAGCAAGGAGCAGTATTCAGCCCAAATCCTCCTGGCTGGGGCAGACAGCAAGTAACAGTCTGGGGCTCTGACCTCTGTGTGGAGCTGAGCAGCAAGCTGTCTTTAGATTCAGTCTTTGGGCTAGAGCAGACAGCAATCACAGTGTAGGGGCCCAGAGCTGCCTGGCTGGGATAGGCCACAAACAAGGCACAGGCCTTCTGGTCTAGGGTGAGTAGGTCAGATCCCCTGGTCAGACGGCCGAAACACACTGACTCACTTCCTAGCAGCACAACTGGACTAATGTCTGGTTCCCCTGGGCTATTTGCTACCGCAGTCTGTTGGCACGGCTCCATTGGCCACATATCCTCAGTGGCTTACCCCAAAACCATGCTGGTAGCTAATCCTTTAGTAAACTAAAAAATAAAGGTTTATTAATATAAAAAAGAGAAGAGAGCTATTCAAAGGTTAAAGTGAATTATAAACATTACAGTTGATTTCAGGGTAACAGCAGTGATGTTAAATTTGCTAGCTTGCAGTAAGTTCCTCCTAAATATTGGGATCCTCAGTCCATTGTTCAAAGCTCCCTTTTGTTAGAACTCACAGTCCAGAAATGTGGAGCAGGAATGAGGCAAGGAGGTGATGTCACCATCCCCAATTTATAGTCCCAGAAAAGTACTGGCTCAAACATGGAGTCATAGGTCACATTTCTTGCATGCCTTGCTGAGTCACGGAGTATCCATTTTCTCTGTGCTCTCTGAGGCTATCTACACTACAGTTTATGCCGACATAATTTATGTCACTCGGGTGAATAAAGAACTCCCCCGAGCAACATAAATTACACCAGCATAAGTGCTCATGTGCACAGCACCGTGTTGGCAGGCGAGCTTCTCCCACTGACACAGCTTCTGCCACTGGTGGAGGTTTTTTTTACGCTGACAGGAGAGCTCTCTCCCGTAGGCATAGAGTGTCTTCACCACGCCTGCTGCAGTGTGATGCTGTATTGGTACAGCTGCGTAGCTGCAGCGCTGTATGTATAGACATGGCCTGAGGTGTCTTCAGGAGGGGCCCATTGGATGAGTTGATTCTCCTTAATGGCCCATCAACACATGGCTGGCTAGTTTGATGTAAATGTGTACCCACAAATACAACATGTTTAATAACAAGCATACAGTAAAATGTCATCACTTCATACCCAGTGATGACATACCCACTTCAATAAGATATCACTGTTCAACAGATCACAACTTTTCCAGTGATACCTGATATGGCATTTTTTGTACAAGATTTAATGCAATTGTGTGACAGTGGTAACAATACTAGTGTAAATGGTCAACTTCCTTTTTATACAGTATCACACTCTCTTGCTGCAGCTTGAGCCAATTACTTCTTGTCCTGTCCTCAGAGGTTAGGGAAAACAATTTATCACCCTCTTCATAACAAACTTTTCTGCACTTGAAGACTGTTATCATGTCCCCCCCTTAGTCTTCCTTTCTCCAAACTAAACCAACCCAATTTTTTCAGTCTTTCCTTGTAGGTCATGTTTTCTAGATCTTTAATCATTTGTGTTGCTCTCTTCTGGACTTTCTCCAATTTCTCCACTTCTTTCCCAAAGTGTGGTGCCCAGAACTAAACAGAGTGCTCCAGTTGAGGCCTTATCAGCGCTGAGTAGAGTGGAAGAATTACTTCCTGTGTTTTGCTTACAACACTCCTGCTAATACATCCGAGAGAATGATGTTCACTTTTTTTTTTTTGCAACAGTATTACATTGTTGATTAATATTTAGTTTGTAATCCAGTATAACCCCCAGATCCTTTTCTGCAGTACTGTTTTCAAGGCAGTCATTTCCCGTTTTGTATTTGTGCAATTGATTATTCCTTCCTAAGTGTAATACTTTTCATTTGTCCGTATTGAATTGCATCCTATTTATTTCAGATGATGTCTTCAGTTTGTCAAGATCATTTTGACTAATGCAAACATTCATTCATTTTTTTCACTGCTTCATCCTCCTCTTGAATTGCCCCGTTCTCAGAAAAATGTGTTTAAAAACTCTGTACAGCAGTGCACAGCTCACTGACAGAGAACCCAATCCTCATAGAGTTGGGGTAAATTAACTTTGCTGTATTGAACAAAATGGCGGTATACTGATTTACCACCAGGTGAGGATCTGCCCTCGAATATATTCAACATTCCTTGTCCCACCAATTTCAGTTTCTTGGGGCTTGTCTACACTTACCGGAGGATCGACACTGCGGCAGTCGATTTAGTGGGAGACCCGCTGATCGCTCTCCCGTCGACTCCTATACACCACCTGATCGAGAAGAGTAAGAGAAGTTGACGTCTCCCGTTGACGTCGTATAGTGTGGACCCTGCGGTAAGTAGATCTAAGCTACATCGATTTGAGTTACGCTATTCATGTAACTCAAATTGCATAGTTTAGATCAACTTTTCCCTTCAGTGTAGACAAGACCTTAGTCAATAACAAGGGAAGGAACCCAAAATATATTTAAGAGGAACTTCCACAAAAGGGCAAGTTTAAGGGGAAAAAGAAGAGAATATTTGTTATAGTTGTAGCCCTAGTAACAGCTATAGTTAAAGCTGCTAAATATAGCCATTGTATCTTTTCAATCATTCATAATTTTCCAAGTCTTTTGACCAACAGATTGAAATTTACCAAATTTTATCTCTGCCTGAAGGTGAATTTTTTTATTTAAAGTTGGAGCCAAAAAGATTCAGATGTTACAAAAGAAGTTTCAAAAAAATCTTCCTTGTTAAAAGTAAATAAAAATGGTGATTTTAAAAAAAAAAAGCCCTTGCACCATAATGGCTGGGAAGAAAATTAAATTTGGCAGAGAAATAACCCAGTGTGAAGTATACATGGGTTGTAATACAACTGAATTATGAGCCTTTGAAAATTGCATGCCCAGTAATTTTTTTATGACAGTGATATTTGTAATGGTCACTGAGCATTAGGAAGGAAAGGGTGCTCTGTGTGTGTGTGGCTAATTTAGCTGCATACACAAGTGTTCACAGAAGGCAGGTTCTATAACTGCATTTCTGAAGGTGTGCACTGAATGAAGTATTAGCTTGCACTGTTGAAAAACATGCATTAAGGCCTTGATTTTGCACCACTGAATCCATGAGAGTTTTGCCATTGACTTCAATGGGAACAGGATCAAGCCTTTGAGGCCCCAATCCTATAAGCTGTTCCATGTAACTTTACCCCGTGCCTCTTCAGGGAGTAGTAAAGATGCTGCACATGGATAACTAGAAATTGTGGCTTTCCTTGACTTTCGAGTGCTTAGCTAAGAAACCTGCATGCTTTCTTAACATAGCTGCTTTTATAGTGTACACAGAACAATGCCAGAAACGTTTTGAGCTCCCATTTCTATTTTGTAAGCCGTTGTGTTGTGTACATTTTAAAACCTTTTCCCTCACAGCCCAGCTTTTCTTTCTGCCTGATCCAGCACTGAAATCACAAGGCCAGTTCCTCAGCATGATTTTTTGGAATCATGGCTGATTTATGCCAGTTTAGGATCTGGCCCAATATGCTGCATTTATAGTATTACTTGTGGGAATAACAGGACCACCAGTTACTTTTTAACTGCAGGATTAATCAAGAAGGAGTATAGCTAAGGCATTTGAACTGAGTACAGCATTTTGGATGCTACAAACATTTTTCATAATTAACAGAAATGGCAAGAACAAATATGAAATACACATGATAGAAACAAATCCATTTGATAAATATTACGTATTATACAAGTCTCTTTTTAAACTTATCTTAGTGTAAACCTGGGAGTTCGGGGAATGGTCCTGAACAGTGTAATAAAATCAAATAAGAGCATATCTGATTACAGTGCCATATCATACTATTGACTTCAATGGGGAGTTCTTAAAAATCAGTGGAACAGTATATCCAAAGATATGGGGAAATTTTGAAGAGAAGGGCTAAGAAGATCAATATCCAGATCAAGTGTCAGGAGATTTTCAAAGGGATTGGGGTTATATCAGATGTACATTTTATGATCAGACTTGGAGGAATAATATGCCAGATGTTGGCACATTTGGCAAGGATTACTTGGAACTAGAGTCAAGAACATGAGGTTACAGCAGTCTACATCCAAGCTCTGAGCATATTAGAATTGGCCCATTCCATTAGGATTTTAGTAGCTGTACACTGCAATAAGAGATTTTATTTTGGATCTGGTCCATATTCCATTAGTTGGAAATAGATCTGTAGTAATATTTCTGCCGATATGCTACTGAGAACCAAGATTTTCAGGGGATCGTGTGCTGTGAGACTGTTTTAGTTGGGTTTAACAAAACAATAAATTAAAGAACTGTGAGCGTGCTAATATTTGAGACTAGGCTAATGCTACAGAAGGAGCCTGAATTCTGTTAAGGCAGAAACTCATCATGTGGTCCTGCAATTTTTTTTTTGTTATGTTCAAGAAAGCAAAAGTGCACCAGTCTATTAATATACTAGCTCACTGATTTTGGCAGTTTGGTCACATTTTGGTCCTGTTAACTCTGCATCCAAGTTATTTTTTTTTCCAAATTGTAGACTGTGATCAAATAGGGACAACATTGCATCTCAAAAGGTATTTTGTAATTTGTGGGATCTGGGTCTTGGGGAGAGGGGTTGTTGTTATTGGAAGCAATAGATACCAAAGCACAGACAACTTTCATTTACACTGTCAAAATCATGATGTTTATTTTTGGTGGAATGACCTTGAGAGGCATAAAGTCTCTAGAAGATGTTTCCTTATTAAATTATACTTCCTGTTGAATAACACTTTCAATGATGAGGAAATTGGTATTGGAAACAGTCATGGAATTATAGAAATGTAGGGCTGAAAGGGACCTCAAGAGGTCATCTAGTCCAGCGCCCGACACTGAGGCAGGACCAAGTAAATCTAGACCATCCCTGACAGGTGTCTCTCTAACCTGTTTTTAAAAACTCCCAGTGATGGGGATTCTACAACCTCCCTTGGAAGCCTATTCCAGAGCTTAACTATCGTTATAATTAGAATTTTCCCCCTAATATCTAATCTAAATCTCCCTTGCTGCAGTTTAAGCCAATTATGTCAGGTCCTACCTTCTAGACACGGAGAACAATTGATCACCATCTTTTTATAAGAGCCCTTAACATACTTGAAGACTGCTTTTCTCAAGACTAAACATGCCCAGTTTTTTAACCTTTCCTCATAGGTCAGGTTTTCTAAGCCTTTTATCATTTTTGTTGCTGTCTTCTGGACTCTCCACAAGTTTGTCCACATCTTTCCTAAAGCGTGGCAGTCAGAACTGGACACAGTACTCCAGCTGAAACTTCACCAATCCCAAGTAGAATGGGACAGTTACCACCCATGTCTTTTATACAACACTCGTATTAATACACCCCTGAACAACATTAGCCTTTTTTGCAACTGCATTGCATTATTGACTAATAGTCAATCTGTGATCTACTATAACCCCCAGATCCTTTTCAGCAGTTCTACCACCTAGCCAGTTATTCCCCAGTTTGTAGTTGTGCATTTTATTCTTTCCTTCCTAAGTGTAGTACACTTTGCATTTGTCTTTAATGAATTGCATTTTGTTCATTTAAGGCCAGTTTTCCAATTTATCAAGATTGTTTTGGATTCTAATCCTGTCCTCAAAGAGTTCTAGCAACCCGTCCCAGCTTGGTGCCATCCACAGATTTTATAAGTATACGCTCCACTCCATTTTATCCAAATCGTTAATGAAAATATTGAATAGTACCAGACTCAGGACATAGACAGAGACCCATTGATAACTACTCTTTCCCCCACGCCCTCACAGTTCCTCATATCTCCTTGTCAATTGCCGGAAATGGGCCATTTTCATTATCACTACAAACAGTTCTTTTTCTCTCCTGCTGATAAAAACTCACCTTAACTGATCACTCTCCTTATAGTGTGTATGGTAACACGCATTGTTTCATGTTCTCTGTGTATATATATATATCTTCTTACTGTATTTTCCACTACATGCATCCGATGAAGTGGGCTGTAGCCCATGAAAGCTTATGCTCAAATAAATTTGTTAGTCTCTAAGGTGCCACAAGTACTCCTGTTCTTTTTGCGGATACAGACTAACACGGCTGCTACTCTGAAATCTTTGATTGTAGTCTTTCAACCAGTTTTGCACATGCTTTAGAGTAATTTTATCTCAACCACATTCCCCCTCGTTTTCTTATAAGAATGTCATGTGGGACTGTGTCAAAAGCTTTACTAAAATCAAAATTTAAGATATAACCAGGAGACAAAGATCCTGTGTCTTCTCCACAGACTTCTGGTATGTATTGTGGGATGTCTGGAGGAACATGAACCTAAACCATAAGATCCAAAGGTAATTTTCTTTGTCCAAGTTGCAGCTTTCATTGCTATCTGTCATCATGGCCAGATGACTTAGAAGAGTTATGATTCTTCTTGTTTTGGCTTGCTCTATAGACAAGTTTCTTCCTCAAAGCAAAAGGTAATTGGTGTCAAAAGGCAAACAGTGCCTGCAGGCAGCAGTTTGAGCCCTTCTTGTGTTTTTAAATTTTTTAATCTTCAAACAGTTGCAAATTAATTTCCCCCTCTCTTGTGCACTGATGCTAATCAGCTCAGAATATTCAGTTCCATGTTCTGACCCAGCTGTGACTTACTACATAGCTGCGTTTAGGAAAGCAATTAGTTCAGACAGGGGTGTGTATATGTGCGTGTACTGCAAAGGTGAAATATTACAGGCTACCGGCCCTAACTCTTTAGAGCAGGGGTCCATCGGGGCATCCATGTGTGCCCGCCTACTAGCCACCGGAGAAGCAGCCGCCGAGAAGCGGCAACGTCAAGAAGCGGTACCGCCGAAATGCCACCAGATTTCGGCGGTGATGCCTCTTGACGTTGCCGCTTCACGAATTTCGGCAGCAGGGCCGTAGCAACAAAGAACATGACCCCCTCCGAACATATGTTCGGGCGGGGCCCCTTACAATGCAGAAACTGGAATGCGGTATTTATTTTATACAATATACAGGGTTCATATTATGTATACATAGGCCCACAGTGTACATGTATTCCGTATTTACGCAAAGCGCTTCTTTCGAGCCTTGTTCTCCGCAAATTGGTTAATCAATGCGTCATAGTCCAGAGATCTGGCAATCTTGTTTTCGATTGAGATAACTGCAAGCGCAGAAAGCCTGTCATCTGTCATGGTTGAGCGCAGGATATTCTTGATCAGTTTCATTCTGCTGAAGCTCATTTCAGTACCAGCGACAGGAACTGGTGTGGTCAGAAGAATTCTGATGCAAATGCAAAGATTCGGATATATGTCCTGAAGGCTGTTCTTGTATATGTACGTTAAAAAATTGTTTGCCGTGACAAGTCCTCTCTCTTTCTCGATGACATAAAATGATTCAATTCCATTATGAGTTCGTTGGCATTAATGTCTCCCATTTTTCTTTCAAAATTTTTGCTGTGATTCTCCAGTTCATTTTCTCTGTGACACTGCTTCAGGCTGTTAGCGTTGTACAGAAATCCAAACAACTTATACCACTCCACAAGTTGGTCATATCGCGACGAAACAGAAGATATGGCCTGATCAGTGAGAACAAGAAAGAACTGCGATTTGAACTTTTCTTCGGCAGAAAGACGACTCGAATCATCAGCACATTCGTAATCAAACATTCTCTTCTTACGTCGCACACTGGATTCTGGAAACACCTGCTCAATACCCATATGCTCTGCTATTTCACGTGCATTTGTGACCACAGAGATATATCCTGTATTTCGATAGTCTTCCAAAAACTTCTTTGTAGCACCGACTTCTGCCTGCAGTACGTCAATTGACACATCTGGTGACTGAATTAATTTGCTGGTTTTATTGACGTGAAATAGTATATCGTACCACGTGTACAGATTCAGAACAAAAGGCCACGTAGTAACATGGTCTAAAAGCGCACCGGCTTCTGTTGCTGTATTGCCATCTTTCTTTTCGAGCGCATATTCTCGCAAAGATGACAAAGCATTGCACAATTCTTCAAGGTGATAATGCAATGGCTTCACAGCATCAATTCTTGACTCCCAACGAGTGTCCGATAATCCTTTAACAGATATTGGCATATGTTCTTGAAGTATATCCCAAAGTGAAGGTAAAGAAGAAAAGATAACGTATATTCTGTTAATCAGACCGAAAAAGTCAATGGCATATTTCGATGACTTTGCCGCGTTTGAGATCACAAGATTCCAAGTGTGAGTTCCACATGGTACATACAAGGCACAGTCATTTATTTCTAGCATGCGGGCTTGAACTCCTTTATTCTTTCCTCTCATATTTGCGCCGTTATCATAAGCTTGGCCTCTCATGTCAGCAATGTCTATTCCTAAGTTGTTTGCCTTTTCAAGAAACGCTTCCAATAAGCCCTCGCCAGTTGTATCATGAACATTAAGAAAACCAACAAACGCTTCACGAATATTGACACCATCTTCACCGTTGCATTCAACAAAGCGTAACACCACAGACATCTGTTCTTCATGTGACACGTCGGGAGTACAGTCCAAAATAACTGAATAATATTTTGCTTTTTTAAGCTGCGCTATATTGGCCTCTTGAATGTTACTGGCAACAAGTTGAATCAGCTCGTTTTGGATCTGTGGACTGAGGTACTGAACATGTGTCTCTGCCTTCTTAATCCTCTGTAAAAGTTCGCTGAGGACAATATCATACTTTGCAAGCAATTCAAACAGTCCCAAAAAGTTGCCATTCGAAGGATTGCCGAGCTTTTCATTACTTCCTCGAAATGCCAAGTTTCTTTCGGACAAGAAAATAATGACATCAACCATGAGTTTGACAACATTTCTCCAGAAATCTCTTTCTTTCAGAAAAGCCTGCAATTCGAGTTGGTCAATAGATGTATGGTTTACTATGCCTGACCGAAGGTCAAACCATTTCACCATACAGTCTTGATGACCTTTGCCTGTTTCATGCTGCTGAAGTCTTTTTGACAGTGCTTTCCAAGGAGATGTTCCACGATGTAGCGGTATGTCGCCAGTGCCAAATAATTTACAACAAAAACAAAAAATGGCATCTTTCTGAACTGAGTACATTAACCATGAACGTCTTATTTTCTCGACATTTGCCATGGTTCGATAGAAATGAGTACTTGTGAACCTCCGTCTTTCCTCGTAACTTTCATTCTGCTGCGGTGGGCCACGTGCAACAATATCACATGCTTGCCTGTCCGATATTATAGCCGGCCAATCTCCTGGATCATCAGTCAGTGGTTCAGATTCAGATACTTCTTTCCCGGCAGCAGCTGGAATATCTGTCACAGTTTGTTTGGTAGAACAACTGGCTTCACCTTCGACCTCACTTGAAGCACTTCTGGGTACTTCTGGATACGATTCGTCGCTGCTAGCGCTGTCCGTTTCATGTGCCTGTACCTGTACGTTGGATTGCAGCGCAAAATATGTTGACAACTTTGGAATTTTCTCAAGTTCCTTCTCGGCATCTTTTGCTGCCTTTCGTTTACTAGCTCCGCTCTTATACGTTCTCTTAGACATCACAAAGCAACGATAAAAAATTAAACAACTAAATTAATAACATTTATCCGCCGACCGCCATTATGAACGCAAATACACATTCTTTGAATGGGTCCAACTAAAATTCGAAACTGACCGACAGACAACTGATGTAGCCAATAGCATTATAATATATCATAATAACTTCACGGTTTTGTCAGTAAAACTGACCTGGATCGTGCAATAGCGTCAATGTCACTTACCTAGTTATACCTTAAATTTTTTTTGCCACTTTTAGGGGCCCCCTTCCTTGCAGGGCCCCCTGCGGTCGAAGGGTATGGAGGGCGCTCGCTACGCCTCTGTTCGGCAGCATTTCAGCGGTGACGCCTCTTGACATTGCCGCTTCATGGCGGCATTTCGGCGGCTGCTTGTCTGGGGGCCACGGTCCTTGGCGGCTAGTCCGGCGCCCGCCCCATGGAAAACGTTGGGGACGACTGCTTTAGAGAAATGTCAGCCTTTAACTGGAATGAGCTATAGCATAAATTTGATCTCAGAAGATATTTTATTTAAATCAAGCATTCTGATTTCTAAGAGTGTGATCAAGAAAAAGAGATCATTTTGTATGCAGTAGAGGAGGAGAAGGATGTGTGTACAGAGTTTAATTTCCTAATTAGGGGTCAAGTCCAAGTTCCCTTCTGTTGTTACTCCATAGTTACTCTGGTAAACTCCCATTAGCTTCCATAGAAGTTTGTGTGAATAAGGACTAAGTAAAACCAATGTAAGGATTTCAGGATTTGGCACTAGTTTTTTTTATTATTACTATGAGCTCTCACAGATTATAAGAGCTTTGTTATATCTCATTGCACATGGTGTCTTTTGAGAGGCTTGTGCAGTTAGGAAGGGAATATCTACAAAAGTAATTAGGTTTAAGAGAAGGGGCCAGATCCCCAGTTCCAGCCCCGTTGCAGTTGGTACAGGACTTAGGCTGGGTGGAAGGAAAGGTGATTCTTGGATTAACCTGATGTTGAATTAGTCACCAGTTTGTCTAACCCGCTACTATGCCTGCTAGAGTGGTCCCTTACAGACCACTCACCTGGCTGGGGATCACAAGAGTGCACTATACTCTGACTCCAACCCTTCCTATCTGCAGCTCACTCAATATGCCTGAGGGGAAGCAGAGGTGTAGAGCAGTGGTCCTCAATCTTTTTCGTCTGGTGGGCGCCAGACGACAAGCCACCACGGACCGTGGCGGCGGACGAGCATCCGCTGAAATGCCGCCGAGAAGCGGCAACGTCAATAGGCATTGCCGCCGAAATGCCGCCGACAAGCAGCAGCATCCAGAGGCGTCGCTGCCGAAATGCTGCCGGTGGCATTTTGGCGGTGACGCCTCTGGATAACGCTGCTTGGCGGCAGCATTTTGGTGTATGCTCATCCGCTGGCCAGTTCGTGGGCGCACATAGATGCCCCGGCGGGTGCCATGGCGCCTGTGGGCATCGCGTTGGGGACCACTGATGTAGAGGGTATGCTGGCTTTGTGCCACCTGAGGATTCCCCTGACGTCAGGGGAATTCCAGTTTTCTCTCTTGGGGCATCTCTCTGTCCCCTTTGACTCAGCAGATCAGTGCAAACTGGCCAGTGTCAGGGGGGCAGCCTCCGGCCCGAGGTCTTGATCAAGACATTAACTCCTTGCAATGGGTCAGTTTCCTCCATAAACCAGAAATGTGTCTGTTTCATCAACAAACATTTCACTTTTAGAGACGAGATGAAAACTAAGAAGATATCAGAGCTGGGAAATCATCTCATCCCAAAGTTTCACAATTGCAAAGTAGCTTCCAGGCCTGTCATGGGTAAGGATATAATTAAAAATGAGGGCGTAGAAGCCAAACAAGTTTTATAATATAAACTGCACATATAAAGAGAGAAATCAAGAAGTTTCTTCATAAAATTCCCCCAGTAGAGTCTATAGCTAGTGAAGGTACCTCAAGTGGGCCTTATTGTGCTATCTGTAGAGCCCTGCTGGATACAATAATTTGGATCCACATCCACAATAATTAACTTCTGTCCAACCCGCGATCCGCCCTCCACCTTTTATATGTATCTGCATCAGCACCCTTTCTATCTCACCGTTAGAGCCCTCCACAGATACAAACATTTGGATCTGCATCCGATCCGCAAAGATGGTAAACAATACAACCACATCTGCACACACGAATATCTTCGGATTTGCAGGACTCTATCAGCTTTCCATTGGAATCAATGTGCAGTGGTGCTGGACAACTGATATTACACGTGTGGGCCAATGTGTGTAGGACTGGATGACTGATACATTTCCAGGACTATGTTAACTATTTAGTCCCAGAAACAGAATTAACTGGCATGGATTAATCAGAGTAGCTGATTCGTTGAAGCATTGGTCTGCTGACCACCAACTGAGCATCCTAGAGATTCTGCTTGCCTTCTGCTGCCGAAGGTTCAGCATGATACATTGATGATACATCCACCATGGAAGAAGTCTTTCTCACAGATGTCACCATTTAATTAGGAGATTAGAGATATTCCTGAATAAGGATCTCAATCACACAGAAGATTCTGTGCGTCTGATTTTCAGTAGCTTTGTTCTAGCTAAAAGGGGGAATGGAGAAAGAAACCACACCATACAAACTGATAATCATTTAAATAGAACAGCTGAATACATTCTGTGTTCTGGTCCCATCTCTGGCACTGATTTGCTGCGTGAGCTCAGGTAATTCACTTAAGCCTTTTGTTTGTTTCCCTATCTATAAAACAGAGTTAATTATACTTATTTACCTAGTTGGAAGGAGTCTTGTTGGATTAATTAATGAGTGAATAGTGTTTTGAAGCCATAAAATGCTAAGTGTTATGCAATGAATTTAAATGGCGACATGCAGCTGTGAAAATGCTCAGTGCGCAGTGCTGAAGTTGACCTCAAGGCATTTCCTGGTCCCTGGGCTGCTCCAGCAGTGCAAAGAAATCAGATGAATGGTGGTTACTAGATCTTGGTAAGTCTGACACCCATATGTTCAAAATCAGCTTCTGATTTTTTTTCCTGAAGTTTTATCTCCAAAAGACCCCCCTCCACTCCCCGCGGTATTATTTTTAGACGTGCAGCCCAAGCCTTGCCAAGGCCTTTCCAAGCTCTGAGACTCACTGCTGCGGGTCTTTTATTGCAGCATAGACATACTCTAAAGGCCCAGAAAGGTTTATCTCTTCAAATTTAGCATCTGTAAGAATAAGTTTGCAGACAAAGGGGCCAGGATGTTTTTCCTTGTCATGAGTGCCAAAATCATGAATCTTCACACACAAGAGATGCTCTCCTTGAAAAATAAAAGAAGCTTCAGTCACATGAAATACAATTTTCCCCACAAATTTCCCTGTCTTAACTGAATAGAATGCCCCTAACTTGGTCTATGACAGCCCTGACTGAGTTTCAGTGTTATGTTCAAATGGGCAACAGCTGAATTATAACTTTTTTATCATTCTTCAGTGTTAAAAATTAATAAAGTATAACTATTTAAGACAGGAGTCAAGTTTTTGAGATACTGTATAGCAAGCTCAAGTGTCTCTTGCCTAAACATGGCCTGCACACTCTTTGAATAGCTCATGTTCACTGCTGTACCATCTAAATTCAGACCAACCAATGTTGATAGGAGTTCTTCTCTCCTGATCCTCACAACTTCTAAAGCTGCTGTTATTCTTATTTGATACTATCATCTGTCTCAGATTCCAGGTCTACTGTTTCAGTGAAGATAACAGAAGTTTTCCCAGTCCATGTCTACAATTACAAGCTTACAGCTGTACTGACACAGCTGTGCCACTGTAAAAGCGCTCATGTAGCCACGTTATGCCGACGGAAGAGAGAGCTCTCCCACCGACATCATAAAACCAGCTCAGTGAGTGGCATAGCACTGTCACACCATGCTTTTGTTGGTGAAACTTTTGTCGGTTAGGGGCACAAGCGCTGACTTTCCAATGTGCCGGGGGTTGCTCGACCCCCAGCTCTGCCTAATGCTCTGCCCCCACTCCACCCCTTCCTCCAAGGTCCCACCCCTGCCCCGCCTCTTCCCGTCCCCTCTCCTCCCCCACCTCCACCTCTTCCCTCCCCGAGCATGCCGCCTCCTCGCTCTTCCCCCTCCCTCCCAGCCTTCTGCCACAAAATAATTGATTAAAGCCATTTTTGGCCTGCAATTTGAAGAGAGTTTCAAAACCTCTAAAACTGAAGCCATTTTTAGTGGCTGTACAAATGATGTTAAACAAGGTGGCAAACTTTTGCTTCTTCTTATGTTGTATTTTTTGGCAGAGTGCCTTTCAACTAAAAGTCTCCATCCCCTTCCCGGGCCCAGACTTCAGATTGTGCAGAGAGGTCTCTCTGCAAGACCCTGCCATGGCGTGATAGAATTGGTGCTCGTAAGAAGAGAGATCTGGGTATGTAGGGTCTCATCGATGTGTGGATATAGGAGGCATGATGTGGTTGCAGAATGTAAAGGAAGTTTTTTCGAGATGGTTAATTTTGGTAATACAAATTACCTCAGCTCTTAGTAGAGTTCATAAATTCTCTCAAAGGTCCAGTTAAGTTAATTTGGAAACTCCTAGGGTGTACAAATGCACCATCATATTTGTCTGAGTTCAGGTTTCACAAACTACTTTAATTATCTCTTGTACACCTCTAGAAAAACTAAGACCTGCCCTCTCTAAGTGAATGGAAGCAAGGGTTCTCCTCAGTATATACCATGGAGAAGAACATCCCCTTAAGGAACAATAATCTGATGAATTAATTTTCTTCTGGGAGCTTCCACAGGAGACCATACCCCATCAATATCACCTTCCAAGACATAGCTGCATCACTTCTTTACATCTCTTTATGTATCCACTTCACTTTTTTCCCCCGTTCTATGTTTCTGTCTCATTCTCTCTTCCCCTGCTCATCCTCTCTCTTTCTTTATACTACTAGTATTTTACTTAACTTTCAGCTTTTAAGTTTTAGGTATCAATTTAAGTAACCCACCAAAGTAGCATCAAAGTGTGGTGCATAATCCTTTTGTCTACTATATTGATATTGGTTATCTTTCTACACCGTGACATTTTTAATCCTTCAACGGGTGATCAGTGGTTTTTTTTGTTGATGTTTTGTAACCAAGTACTATTTCTGCATCTGTATTCTTTAATTTCTTCAAAAAAAATCCTTATTTTGTTAATTTTCTTGCTTTTTAAATGTTTATTTATTTCCTTGCGTTTGAATTTCCAGTCTTTAATTTTTTTTTTTCTGTAACTACAATATTCTCAACAGTTACAGAAAAAACATTTTAAAGACTGGATGATATATATATGTTAAAGTTTTTTGCCTGAAAGTTTAAGGCTATGTCTATACCAGGGATCGGCAACTGGATTTTAGGTGTGTTGCAAGTAGGTAGTATAAAATCAAAACTTTGGGGTACATACTACCCTCTGCTGGGAAGTTAAAAACAATGTACGAGAAAATCCCTCGAATCTTCAGTGGGAGTGGTTGTGAGCAGTGATTCTGCTGCATTTTCCATCCTGAATACCCAGTTGAGGAGTAGCTGCATTCTGTCGCATGCTTCTCTCAAATCCTGATGGATTTCCAAACATCAATTCACTTAGCAGTTACTGCTAGATAAAAGTAACTTCCCTTATGTTAAAACACAAACCCATTGCTCCAAGTGTAGATTTCTGTGAAGCCCCAAGTTAGGGGTTGTACATTAGCATGTGCTGCGATGGGAGAGATTAAAGAGCAGGACACAGGCCATGGGCTTCTGCATGTATGCTCTGAGTCTTTGGAAATGTCCCAAAATCTGTGTGGATCTTGGCACATCTATAGGTTTTGTGGGTCAATCCCCTTTCTAGTTCCAGTGCTCCCTCAAATGGAACTATTCAGAAGAAACTTTGTAAGATCCTTGCACAGTGTTCTACCTTCTGTGTGGGAACACATACACCAGAGTAGGATATGGCTCAGTAATTCTAAGACCATTTTGACACACTGGTTGTTAAATACTATAAAAAATGCCAAGACTCAACATAGCTGAATGGTACATAGAATTTGGTGAAACTAGTGAGTTATAATATATGGAGATATACCTATCTCATAGAACCTTGAAAGGTCATCAAGTCCAGTCCCCTGCCTTCACTAGCAGGACCAATATTTTTTTTTTGCCCCGATCCCTAAATGGCTCCCTCATGGATTGAGCTCATAACCCTGGGTTTAGCGGACCAATGCTCAAACCACTGAGCTATCCCTCCCCCCTAATTATCAGCTTATTAATAAAACAGGATTTTAATTAAATGGATGGTCTCACTTTCTTGACATGTAAGATTAAAGGCTAGGATATTTTGCTGAATATATGTGTGATTCCTATGATATTGTATACTGTAATAGTATGTCATTTATATTTTCTTGTATTCTATTACCTGTCATAGTTGTCATTTATATCTTCCTTTTTCCCTGCTTCCCCATATCAAAAGTTTTCCATGGGATTTGGGATTACTACCCTCAATTCAGCATGCTGACAGTCTGTTCAATATTAGGAGGAAGATATGTAATGTCTTATGTAATATTTTGAGATGTCAGAAAAAGAGATTCACACTGGGTTCTGTCACCTCTACCAGTCTTTTAAAATGTCATTAAACTTGACAGTACCACAATGTACGTAGCAGTAGCTAATTTTCAATTGTTGACATTTAAATAATAAGGCAATGCACTAAGTAAAAAGTGCTAGGAAAAATTGAATTAAAATATTGTTCAGATCTCAACTTCAACCGCCTTTTCCCTCCTCCCTTTTTACCTCGTAATGTATTAATCCTTCTGCTGTTAGTTATCTTTGTAACTGTAGAATTTAATAATGTACAGCACTTTGAGGACATACAGTTTGTAGAAATATGCTATTCAAAATAAGAATCTGATCCTGCAACAGAACCAATGAGACTTACTACTGTGAATTCAGCTAGATTGTAGAAAACACAATATTTGGTAGTACAATAAGTGTTTACAGGATCAGGTCCTCAATTTGCATGCATCATTTTGTATTGTTAAGTATTCATACATACAAACTGGCCCTGGTAGAGGTATTTGTTTTAGCAGTGAAATGCTTCAAGCACTTCTATGAAGCCTTAGTTTCAACAATCCATCTACAAAATTGAAAATGTTCTTCACCTTTAATTAGACCTTCTAGTCCTTGGCCATCCAGTAGACTATTTTTTCTGAACTGTTTTCTTTCTAACTATTGTCTGTCCAAGTTAAAGTGTAAGACAAAGGAATTTACACTGTGTTTTGTATAGAGCCAGGTGTAATGGTTATTAACAAATTTATAAAAATAATCAATTATTGATTTCAGCTTATTGCAGTCTTCTTCACCCACAAATTCAGGTCTGCCTAATTTTAGGTTGCTAAAACAGTAGGCAGTAATAATATTTTACATTTGTTGAGCATCTCAAACAAGCCCAGAGCAGTTTTTTATAGACATATGAAGTTATATGTGTAAACCTCAATGGTCTCTCTTACATGAGTAAAGTTACTTATATGTCTCTAGAGGATCAAGCCCTATATACTGCACAGTGGGTGTTTTCCTTAAAAAAAAAAACCCACCTGTGGTAGTAAAATTTATCTCCATTTATCTCCATTGTTTACATTCTAAGGAGTATCACACACACTCCAGCATAGCAAATGGCATCACTTTTTAATGGTTCTAATTGTGATGGTACATGTAACAGCATTGAAATAGATTTTTTTAAAAAGATATGCTTTAGTTCAAAAGGAGTTATTTGGGGTAAATTCTATGGCCTATTATACAGGAGGTCAGATTAGATGGGCCCTTTATAGTGGAAGAAGCTGGAACCCCAAATGCGTTACAAAATGTCGGTCCCTGAGTTTGGGATACCTTCTGCCTCCTGCTACTAACACTTTCAGGATGGGCTGGGGTGGGCGCCTGCCTTTCCTGCCCCGTGGCTGCGGGGGCGGGCGCTGGTGTGGGGAGCCCGAGTACTAACGCTACGTATCCCCCCTCTGAGATCACACAGAAAACGGCGCTCGGCTTCCTAAGCATGTTCCTGCCCGGCGGCACACCCGTCCCGCAGAGCGAAGGCTGACACAGGGGCTAGAGGAGCGAGTGAGGCCACCAGCTCCCCCGCCCTCCAGATTCTGGTAGCTGGGGGAGAAGCCGTGGTGGCGTAAGCCCTCGGATCTGGGCTTTCACCATACACTTGGCCTTTCGCTCCGGCAACGAACAATCTGACATTTAACAATATCTCTGTTTATTCAGCCCAAACTGGGCGATTTACTCAAGGTTTAAAAGGCCACAACGCAACCCACCCAGGGTATGTGGGGCGAATTGGCTACTGCGAATTATCGCCCCGCTCAACGGGAACGAACTGTGGCACCAGGCATTTCAGAGACGGGTCGGCGGATGCCCTCCCTACGTGCTCCCTAAAATGCCTGGTCCGTCCGCCGCTGGCTATGCTGGGAGTTATAGTCTTTTGCCCTCCCATCCTTTCCAGTGATCTCGGGGTATTGAGAGAGTCCCAACCTCCTAGAACTACAATTCCCAGAAGGCCGCGGGGCTACCCCATCCACCTACCCAAGTCTTAGCCTCTGTGACTACGGCCCCCAGACGGCACCGCAGCGCTGTGGAGGGGAATGGGAAGGAGAATCCGGCCGGAGAGGGAGCGGGCTGCGGCTGCGCAGTTCGCGGCTTCCTGAGTGGCTGGCGGCGGCGGCCATTTTGTAGTGCTGCCTCCCTCTCCTGCTCGGACTGCGGTGTCGGGACCTGGCGCGGGGGCGAGACGGAGCGAGGGGAGCTGGGGCCCTCACCTTGCCTTCTCGTTGCGCGGCGGAGCCCCCCCCAGCGCGCCCCCCGGAGACAGCTACGAACGGCCCTCACGCCGGGATGGAAGACGACGGGCAGCCCAGGACCCTGTGAGTGAAGAGGGAGCCGGAGCCGGGCGGGGAGTGGGGGCCCAGGGGGCTTGGCCAGGAGCAGCCCCCGGGTGGACCCGGGTTTGGAGGACGCCGGGGACTAGAGGGAGGATATTGACGGTGGGGAGGGAATTCAGAGCGCGGCGCGGGACGTGCTGCCACTACATGAGGGGCCTGGCCGCGGGAGGGAGGCGGATATTGACGGGGGGGCGAGGAGAGACCGCAGAAACTGGGGAGAGGAAGGGGAAGGTGGAAGATGTTGACGGGAGTTGGGGGGCGACCGAGATTGCAAGAGGGAGGGAACAGGAAACTGCAGAAAGTGGGAAGGGGGGGGAGAATTTCGGGGGAGAGAACAAAACCTGGAGGGATGGAGGAAGGCCGAGGATATTGGGGGGGGGGGGGGGGCCGGGTAGTGGGAGGGGGGGGAGGGGGGGGGAGTAAAATACCGACGGGGGGGGGGGGGGGGATATTGACTGGGGGGGGAGGGTCCAGCAACTGAAAGGCAAAGTGCAAAAATTGAAGTGAGGTAGGAGGAGGAAACTAGTCAGGATGATACTGACTTTGGGAGGGAAGTGGAGAGCCAGAAGCCGTGTGAGTATAGAGGGAGGCCCTGGAGACATCCAGAATCGTGAATGGGGTGCATAATCAATGGCTGACAGTTTCGCGGAAGGCATGCTCTTTATTGTACTCTTGAGGTTATTGCGACTAAACTCCTCCCTTCACCCACCTGAATTGTATATGTGGCAGAAGAATGCCCACAACTACCCCAAGGTAAATGGATTCCTCATGGTTCTAGTTTGTGGTGTCATGAAACAGATGTTCATTGTTTCATCTTCTTTCCTGGGTTGAGGTGAAGACCATTGTGAAAGAGGGTTCTTTCCCTAAAGCTGGGGGTTTAGAAAAGTCGTTTATCTTTTTCTCTCGTACTTGTATAGTATGTTTTTTTGCTATACACTGTCATGAGAAATCACTACATCTTGAGTTTTGTGTCAGTGTGTGGTGACTTACTAACAGCTTGAAGGTTTCCTCCTAAGCAAATGAGCTTAATCTTACAAAAATTCCTTAAAAATAAACAAATGTGAGCTTTTGAATTGCTTAGTTTGCTAATAGTCATATTGAAATCGGCTGTGCTTTGGTTACATTGGAATATTTTGTTGTATTTTAAAGTTATATGGGGGGTACCTGGAAAGTATAAATAGGCGCTCTTTATATTTGCTTTAAAAAGTCTAAATAAAATAAGTTTTGTTCAAACTATTTTCAACTAGTTTATAAACTCCGCTCCCTCTGCCAGTTTTGTGAAGAACAGTATATACTATATGAAATACAAAACATTCAGACTGTACATGTGGGCAAGAAAGAGGTTGTCCTTTTGCCTGCCTTGGGAAAATAGCTTTGAAATGGCCTTTGGGGGCTAATTTGGGTTGTTAAGACACTTAAAAATGCAGACTGAGTTGGGAATAAAATTGGTCTCTAACCAATTTTATTTTTCTAGGTGATATTGTCTGTCTCTCTCCCGCCTCTTCCCCAATCCACAAAAGTTGGATTTGATTATTCCTGATTTAGCATAACAATTACCAGGCCTGCCTTTGCTCTTTGAGGTGCATATTTTGAGTCCTTCTACCCCAAATAACTTTTAGAAATAGATATTGACTGCCTAAAGGGACTTGGAATTCACTTATGACAATGGGGAATAATCTTAAGAATTATTTTTTTTTAAAGTGGGGGAAGGAGAAAGATTAAGGTGCACAGTGAGGTTTAATTTAGTTTATTTTTAATGAATTAGATATCCTCCTGACTTCCCCTCTAAAAACAAAAACAAAAAACTTTTGGGAAAGTTAGAACTAGGCTAAGTTTTAAATGTGCTCTTACTGCTGCTGCTGTCAAGTTCTGGTGTTGAATTAGTAGTTTATACTTTTGATTGAGGTATCAGGAAGTGAACTAGTTTAACCCCTAGCCCTTTAATGACAAATTATATTTGTGCTAAGATGTCTGAAATAACACTTCAGAAGAGCTGCAGAAGAAGATTGAATAATCACATATGATTATATCTCTGCTTAATTTGTGAAGTTAATATACAGTAAGTGCTTTTCTTAAAATACAAAATTTTCTCTTGCATAATAATATCAAAAATCCTGCTGTAGAATTGCTTAGACATTCCACTCACCTCTAGCTTCATATGAAATGCCAATAATGTTTTTAAATTTAGGATTCTCACTTAAATGCTCAGCTTGTGGGTTTTTTAAGGTTACTGTATAATATTCATGCCTTTTCAGTTGAACAAGATGCTCACTGACATCTAGTACCAAATAGTAATACACATTGAACTCTAATTTTTTTTGTAAAGTAAGTAGTAGGTATTTTATCTTTAAACCCAATTGATCAATTGTATAATCACGTGGTCAATAAAATAAGTGTCACGGTTCTGTGCCCATGTGGTATTTCACTTATCAGAGAAAATATATCTCAGAAGTTCTAAATAAAAAATAAAATATATAGAGATATACCTATCTCATAGAACTGGAAGGGACCCTGAAAGGCCATCGAGTCCAGCCCCCTACCTTCATTAGCAGGACCAAGTACAGATTTTTGCCCCCGATCCCTAAGTGGCCCCCTCAAGGATTGAACTCTCAACCCTGGGTTTAGCAGGCCAATGCTCAAAGCATTGAGCTATCTATCCCACACTGGAAAATACTGTGTGTTACCATTTTTTATCCTATAGACACCTGCAAGTTAGGGATCAAATGTTTTAATTGGAAAAAAAACCCAAAGGCATTAGGTCCTAAGTAATTGTTTTAAATATTAATTGCCTACAGTATTAACTTATTTTGCAGTATTTCAAGTGGTTTATATTGCTTTCTGGTGTTTAATGACTTCTTAAGGGTTAAAAGTATCTGAAATACTAGAAAATAAAGGCCATTTAACCTCTCACAGCTTGCAGGCTTTTATATAAATCTGAAAAAAATTGTTGGCTTACTTGTCAAAGGAAATGGTAGTATTTTGATAAATTGTCAGCTTATTTTTATAACTCAGCATAACATAGCAGTATGGTAAAGAAGAGAGAACTATGTTTACCTCTACAGTGCCTCATATAATGGTGCCTGGATTCTGATCAAAGTCTTTCCTTATTAACATTATATAGAAAGTAACAGCAAAAAAGTACTTTTAAATTTATCCTCAACGTCACATTAGTTGAGACTGAAATCAGTAATAAAATATATTAGACTAACAAAAAATTAATACAGTTTTTGAGGCCTCAAAAGCTCTTTTGGTAAGAGTTCTTTAGAACTTACTAATAACACATCTTATTGATACAAAAGTTTCAGTTGGAATCAAACGTACTCTTGTAAAGTCTGTCAGATCCTTATCCTTCACAAGCAATAGACACTGAAGTCTTATTACTTTGATTTCCTGGGAAGCTAGAACGTGATTCCTGCCAATGATCTGTTCTCTGACTTGGGACTGCCCTTTTTGCACACTAAAGTTGTTCATTCTCCATATTAGCAGTCTTCGAATAGTCACCACTGTACACAAAGGTGTTATATCACCCACTATGCCAAATTATGTATTTCGGAATGTGGAATCTGATCCATGGGGCACTGAGCTAAAACTGTTAAACTTTGAATCTCAAACTTCACTTAAAGCCAAGTCTCATAGATAAAGGTAATTTCTTTTCAATTTAAATTTTTTATAGATACTTCCATTTCTGGAAGCTACAATATGGAATTTCCAAAGCATTTCCTCTTTTCCTGCAGCTCACTAGCAGTATCTGTGAGATGATGCCACTGACCAAGTCAGAGAGTTAGAATTTGTGAAATTTTCACCATATAACTTTCCCCTTTTCTTACCCCTTCCCGCAAACATTCAGTATCCTCCTTTAAAGTAGAACCTAGAAGAACTTTGATGGGCCAAAAAGAAATAGCTATGAACATAGTTGTCCTCACTTGCCTGCTGTACAGCAATAAAAAACATGTCACCCCCATAGAGCTCTTTTTGATCCTCAGCCTAGTTGATTGTTGGTGTACTCTGCTGTTAGGATTTTTCTTCTACTAGCTTAACAGGATCTGTGAACCTCAGATATTGTTTTTTTGGGGCTGGTTTTCACTATGGGGAGATCCACACTGCTGCAATTGATGCAGCAGGGATCGATTTAGTGGGTCTAGTGAAGACCTGCTAAATCGACCATGGTCGACCCTGTTACTTCAGCTCCTTGAGAAGATTAAAGTAAGTCAATGGGAGAGCGTCTACCGTCGACGCAGTTCAGTGAAGACACCAGGGTAAATCAATCTAAGCTACGTTGACTCCAGCTACTTTATTCACGTAGCTGGAATAGCAAAACTTAGGTCGACTTACCCCGATAGTGAAGACAAGTCCTTGGTCTGTAGACATTGTCAAAATCATTCAGTAGTACAATGTCTTGGACTTCCAGTATCTGGTCTAGGTTTTTAAACTATGCCCATCAGTGTAGTATGCAAGTGCCACAATTTTATAGAAGTGAACACACTGTACAAATATGTCAATGTGCATGGAAGCCACAGCATATTGATGTCCCATGAATTAAGGAGACAGCCTAGAGAGGTATAATAAGTGCCTTTCTCTACTGTATAATGTTTCAGTTTTGCAAAACCATACTACTATCCTGTGGGTTATAATAATATAAAAAGCTTGGAAGACCTTGAAAATGGTATTTTTAAAAGCACTTGCTTTGCTCAAAACATATTGCATAGTTCTGCAAACTTAGTTTTTATAGTCTAAATACATAGTACAACTTTTAAACTATACACAATTTATATTAAAAAACCTTTCTAGGCTGGCTGCATGTTACAAGTAGCTGTTTCCCTGGCTGTTGTGAAGTCACAAGTTTATTGGCTTGCCACTCAAGCCAAGCTGGTGTTTTGTGGCTTCATGGAGTGGATTTTGGTAACATAAGACTTCAATTCCAAAGGTATTGAATGTCTTCCTTACCCTGGCTATTTGAGATAGTTAAGTACTTTACACCAAAGTTGTTTGATATTTGTATTTTGTTTTAAGTCATCTTTGAATATAGTGGGGGCAGTGCTAATATTAAGTACAAAGACTGCATAAAATATTAAAGCTAAATCTTGATCTTTAACTCCCACTGGCCCAAACTTGTATAAGTTTGCATGGCCAAATTGTTCATGTAGTTGTAGAAATCTGGACTCTGCGGATATTGCTATGCTTATGTTATTTAACATCATATTACAGATTGGTCTGAGGGTACATCTACATTGCAAAACCAAACAAAACCACAACATCGAGTCTTAGACCATGGGTCAGCTGACTTGAGGTAATGGGGCTTGTGCTAAGGGGCTAAAAATAGCACTATAGACGTTCCTGTTTGGGATGGAGCCTGGGCTCTGAAACCCAGCTCCAACCCGAAACGGAACATCTACACTGCTATTATTAGCCACATAGCCTAAGCCTAAGTCAGTCGAACTTGGCTCTGAGACTTGCTGCTGCAGTTGTTGTTGTTGGTTTTTTTTTTTTTTTTTTTTTTGTAGTATAGATGTACTTGAGTCTACAGTACTGCAGTTTCAGAATGGTAGCAATTTGAGAATAGTGTTAACTGCTTTTGCCTATTTTTTTTTATAACACTGAAAGTTGAAGGAAAACACTACAATATAGAGTGATGCAAGTATCTGATATGCATTTAGGGAATTTTAAAAAACTTGTTCTTAAGCCAATAAAGCATTACACTTCCTTCAAATCTAGAGTAGTATTACTTTTTTCCATAAGGAAGCAGCCTACAAAATGGCTGCAACATGAGTTATAGCAAGTTCTTAAAAATCATTTTGCAGAAGGTTTAGTAGTTATATAAACCTACCTACTGTCCTTTTTGGAAATTTATTAAATTAGTGTGGAGTAAAGCTTATGCTAATTCCTGAAGAATGATTTCTCTAGTTTCTTGCCAGCACAAAAGAGATTCTATTTTGTATAGTTTTTGCACGTATTAATATACACTTTGGAATGATGCTCTTTCTGATCTTTTACTGTATTGCAAATGTCTTCTTCCCTCATTTCTTTGAGTCAATGGAGATGAAGCCAACATGACTTCATTGTGTTTAGGATCTTGTTTGTGCAGCGCAATTGATGAGTGTGGACTATGTACACCATTTGGGAATGTGTTAGCTTATACTGCTGCAGCGCTAGCAGAGGAAACACAAGTGCTCATTATGTAGGTCCTATAAAAATAAGGGTTATTTCTTGACAAGGATTTTTTTTATTTATAATCTGGAGGTTATCTTTTTTGTCTGATTCTAGTAATATCCTCAAAGGTTAAATTTTGGGTTCAGACTCTGAATAGTCTGCAGATTTTTGAAACATTAAGTATCGTTTAGTCCAGGTGTGGGCAAACTACAGCCTGCGGGCCACATCCGGCCCGCGGGACCGTCCTGACCAGCCCCCGAGCTCCTGGCCCGGGAGGCTAGCCCCTGGCCCCTCCCTTGCAGCCTCAGCTCGCTCGCTCACTCCACCGCCAGCACAATGCTCTTGGCGGCAGGGCTGTGAGCTCCTGGGGCAGTGCAGCTGCAGAGCCCAGCCTGACCGGTGCTCTGAGCTGGGTGGTGGCGGTGGCGTGGCCCACCTGCAGCCGAGCGGCGTGGCTGTAGCACTGCCAGCCACCGGTGCTCCAGGCAGCGTGGTAAGGGGGCAGGGAGAAGTGAGGGTTGGATAGAGTGCAGGAGAGTTTGGGGTGGTGGGCAGGGGAGTGGATAGGGGTCAGGGCGGTCAGGAGGGAACAGGGGGTTGAATGGGGGCAGGGGTCCCGGAGGGCAGTCAGGAAGGAGGGGGGATGGATGGGGCGGCAGGGGCAGTCAGGGGCGGGGGTTCCAGGGGCAGTCGGGATGGGGAGAAGGGGTGGTTGGATGGGCCAGGGGTCCCAGGGAGGCTGTCAGGAATGAGAGGAGAGGTTGGATGGGATAGCGGGGGTCGGGAGGCAGTCAGGGGACAGGGAGCGGGTGTGTGTGGATGGGGTAGGGGTCCCAGAGGGGCCATCAGGGAATGGGGGGGTTGGATGGGGTAGGAGTCCGGGGGGAGGGGGAGCGCACGACCCCCTCCCCTAATCAGCCCTCTATACAATTTACGAAACCCGATGCGGCCCTCAGGCCAAAAAGTTTGCCAGCCCCTGGTTTAGTCTATTTTTTTTTAAATTTAAACTAATTTTAGTATGGCATATATTTATGTAGTTTGAAAAGACAATTCATGTTGTTGTGGCTAGGTAACCTAGAAGAAAGTTCTAAATCTTATGTTGTAATTCAGTGAAAGATGTGATATGTATTGGCAGCGGTGTTACAAATAGTGACAGAAGTGTAGGTCTGAGAGTTTGTGTAGTTGGCTGCTGTATATTTGTGTGTGTGTGTGTGTGTGTGTATATATCCATCCATCCAAATAGCTGGTTTGTCTGGATAGCTTTTTTTAAAAAATTGTTTGTTCAGTGAAATTTATTCTAAAATGTTATGAACCATTAGTTTCTGATAGTGAGTTTTCTCTACCATATATAGAATTTACTTTGTAAATATGCATACATATTCTAAATAGGAAAGTTTATATCCAGGTGATATCTAAAAAAGTTATTCTGGACCCCAATTAAAATTTAAGACCTCATTGAGAGATTAGAGAAACAAATACATTACGTTCACTGAAACAGTAGTTAACAAATGCTGTTTTTAAACCTAAAAGGTTTTCTCTTGATTTAGATTTGTGTGGTACTGGTGCAAAACCAATCAAGTAAGTAGTGTTGATTTCAGCGCCATTGGAGTAGAAGACTGACCAATAGGAAACTATAACATTGGCAGAGAGTTTATTTCAGGCTTTTCAAAGGTAACAAACAGACAAGAGAGTAAATGTAAGTGTTTAAAAAGTAATTTTAAAGATATTTGATGTTTCTCATTTGTTAGTTGAAGGAAGCAACTTTTCAAACAGACTTTAAATGGCTTTCACTTAGTATATTTCTGCCTTCATTTTTACCCATGTGAATTAAACATCATAGTGAAGTTGTTTGAAAGTGATACATTAATGTGAAATGTCTGTGATTTAACAGGCACACTTGAATACTTAAAGTTGGGTGGTACTGTGATACTCTTAAATTGTAAATATACCTACGTGATGTGAATGTTACTGTCCTCCAGATTGGAGGCTTGATTGACAAATGAACACACTAAATATCTTTGTACAATTTTTACATATAAATTCAGTTCCATACCTGTGCATTTAATTACTGAAATTTGATCATTCAAATTAGAAAATGTGGATTTTCAGCAGTTTTTCATGACATGGTTTTATCTTTTGTGGAGGTGAATTCTAGATTCTCTAATAGCTTTCAGTATTGAAGAAAGTAGATGAACTTTCCTGTTGGAGTTTGAGTAGGAAACTTTTTTCACCTGAAATTGACCAACTGATACACTTTTAAATTTGGAATTATAATGAAGGTTGTGTAAGTACTAAAAAGTTCTTAAGTCGGAAAAAAAAAAAGGGGGTGGAAAAGGGCAGTGTAGTAGTTGGTATGAGAATGACTTTTGGTCAAAACTTGCAAAAGTATGTGGTGCATGTGTACTTTTTTTAATACATTTACCCTCCCTCTGGAATTCCCAGTTACTACAACAGACACCTAATGGAATACTCCTTGTCTATACTACCCTCTAAGTTACATTGCTTGTTTTCGGGTGTGGTGTTTCCCCCCAAATGACTAGATGCAATAGAACCAAATAATTGAGCTCTCTAATTATGAGAACCTGTCATCTTCACATGTGGCTGAGTTATATATCAATAAAATTTTAAGGAATATGATGTTGAATATATAAAAGAATAATTTTTCCTACCCTTCAAAATCGTGTTAGGCAGGTAGTCAGTGGATACCAAAACTTGATTTTAAACATCATTCTCAACTTGATTGCCTGATCTCCCTTTTTGTTGCTGCTGACAAAAGTAATACTGCTTTGTACTATTACATGACTGTTTCTAGTTTCATGATCTCAGTTGCATTGCCAATCTTATAATTTAGGAAACTTGTTAATTTAGTAACTGTGAATAAGTTCATATGCAAATATTGTAAAATATTTTGTTCAGTGTGCGATATTTAAAAAGAGGTTTTACATAGAAATTGTATAATCTATTATAAACTTGAAGATAAAGTTGCTGGATTTAAAATGTTGTTTATTTCCTTGTGTAGCTATGTAGGAAACCTCTCCAGAGATGTGACTGAAGTACTTATACTTCAGTTATTCAGCCAGATTGGACCATGCAAAAGCTGTAAAATGATAACAGAGGTAAGGCCTTCCATTTCCAAATGGTATCAAATATAGCATACTGGTTTTGTATAAAAATGCAGAAAATCAGATTGGCAGCATATCTCTGCAACTCTGGTATATGGTAGAATGTAGCTTCCTAAGCAAACTGTATTTGTAGAGCCCTGCACAGATACAAATTTATATCCACGGATGCAGATATAAATCGGTAACCACGGAACCACTGGGCTCTCCCAGGAGCCGCAGCGGTGAAAGGAGCAGAACGTGGGGCCACCACTCCCAGGACCCAATGCCCACGCCAGCAGCTCCTCTCCTCCTCCGTACCGTCCCCAGCCCTGGCCCTTCCACGCAGCTATCTGCGTCTCCTGTCTGGGGGCGTGCATGCCACTTGAACACAAGAGCGCGACCAGGAACAGCTGCCAGTGAGCCTGGTACCCACCCCAGTAGGCAGGGATGGGAGCAGTCCAGCCGCACTGAGGAGCCACTGGCGCAGGGCGCTGGCTAATGGGAGCAGCAGCCCCACGTTCTGCTCCTTTTGCTTCTGCGGTTCCTGTGAGAGCTCTGCAGTTCTGAGGATACTGATTTATATCTGCGGATATCCGAATCCGCGAGTGTAATTTTGTATCTGCGCAGGGCTCAATGTATTTGGACTCAACACTATGCATGACTCAGCAGTTGTCAGCTTGTGCTCAAAGGCTGTCATCTGAGTTTTTGTTCCCAGGTACTCTTTAGGAATAAGCTCCTTCCAAGACAATCTTCAGCTTGTACAATTGAGTATTGGCATCCTTTGGTTTCATGACAACTTAATGGGAATTTCTAGCACTGCAGACATCTTAACCCAGTCTTTATAGTTCTACATTTTTAATAACCATGGATGGTTAAATGGAGTTATAGTAATAAATCTACTGTAGATAAATTCTCAGTCACGCATGTTCGCTTCCTTACCCAGTGACTTTAGCAGCTGTCAATAAATAATCTAGAATGGATGAAGGATTAAGATATTCCAGCATCTTTCACTGACCCAGTACTCTTCAGCCAGTCTACTAGTTATCTGATTTAGCTATCTAATATGAAAGAAAATAGCTCAATAAGAGTAGAATCAGTGCCATTTTCTTAGTCAAATTACAGGTTTCACCTGTAATAAAGTATCCAAATGTGCGGTGCCTATTTATGGCCTTTAAAGTGTGTGTGCATTCAAAGTTCACCCTGAATTCGGTGGCCTGTAGTAATACCAAATTTAAATGCTTGCTTTTAGAAATTATTAACTGGCATCTTTGTCTTGTCTGAGTTTTCAGATTGAGAGAAAACAGAAAATGGAATGTATGATGTTTCTGTTAGGGTGGTTCACTACAAACAACATGCTAACACTTGTATTTTATATTGTATTTAATAGACTGCAAATGTCTGTGGTAGTTGCATCTCATTCATATTTAGATTGAAATATTATGCTGGTGGTACAGTGGGTCAGTACAACAGCCTTTAATTTGTGGAAATGCATTTCAAACCTAGTTTGAGTAATAGGTGCCTTAAAACACTTGTTTCCATTTGTACACCTTGAAAATGAGTACATAATTCACATTCAACTGGCACACTCTTTCCCAGAACTAGAATAGTGGGTGTATTGCAGGTGAAGACATGGCAAAACTATACTTCTGTATACAGGTTGAGCTGCACCTGCCTATTCTGTCCTTCTCTCTAAAATCAGTGTTTAGTCCTCATCTTTTCACAGACACTAAACTAGCTCTCCTATTTAAGAGCATCTTGCTCAAGACCTAGTCACCAACTTATCTCTCATCTCCCCCAGTGGAGATAGTATTGAATGTGTCCATCTGTGATGGTACATAGTTTCTTCTCCAGGACTAATTAGCATGCTACTTCCTTTGCTCTCAGTTTTTTTCTCAATGCTTCCATTTTTGTTATCCCTCTTGTAGAAGACATGGACCAAATAGTCAAAAATGACTAGAGATTTTGGGTGCCCATCTTGAGATGGCCTAAATGGGTTTGATTTTTTTCAGAGAGTGGCTGCTCAGTAATTTTTGCAAATTGGGACCTTTAAAGGTATCTTGAATTGGACACCCAAAAACTGAGGTATCCAAAATCACTCCTTAAAAGGCCCTTTAATTGAAATGAGGGTGAAAATTGCGCAGGTTCTAATGGAAGAATAAACTCAAATACATGCACTATGGATACTTAGTTTCCTCCATTCTTCCTCTTCATGCAGCAGGAATGTGATGGGGAGAGAGAGATAGGGGGCTTTAAACCTCACTTGTATCTGTGGTGTTCTGGGGCAGCTGGGCACCTACCCCATTCCTGGTGGTTAGAGAAGTCATGAGACTGTGCTAATTCTAAGATTTGCTTCCCAAAGCCTCCAGCCACATCCTGTCCTCCTCCTGACGTGTCCCTATCACAAGGGCTGAGAAGATGGCCAGCGTAGAGACTATGTGGTGGCTCTGTACCAGTTGGTAGATGCCCTGTACTGAGCATGTTTTGGGGGGCTATTTCTGTCCTCTTTATTGTCCCTTAGCGCTACTTTAGGGCCAGACTATCCAGTTCTTTTATGTCAATATTAGAGATGTGGGTGAGTGACTGCCTTCCTTTATATCCCTCTGGAAACTATATTTGAGCACATATTATCCCTTAAATAGGCATTTCTTTGTATCTGATACTTCGTATATGAACCAACATATTGGCTAATAACGGTTATAGCAGTGTGAAATAAAGACCCAGTCTCCACATTTTTGGTGGCATTACTGGAGAAAGTGCTGCTGTGCAAGCGCACGGTGGGTTAGCAATTAATTTACAACAGAAATTTTGCTATACATCTGAAAGAAGGCAGAAGGGAAAATAAGGTTCTTGCAGTGAACTTAATTTTGTTTTAAATTAGCTGTTTTTCAGACCTTGCTTTATGAGCTCTTTGGTCCTGGGATTGTACATGCTATATCAGTAATGCAGATATACCAGTGTAAAACTCCAACTTAGTGCACAC
The DNA here is from genome assembly GCF_013100865.1 of Trachemys scripta elegans. NCBI lineage: Eukaryota > Metazoa > Chordata > Testudines > Emydidae > Trachemys > Trachemys scripta. The sequence goes on from NC_048304.1 coordinate 110,147,923, forward strand.
TGCAAACATTTTTCACAAAGCTTAAAACCTAGTGTTTGAATTTCATACTGTAATGATTACAATTTGATTGGCTTCTCAGAAGTCATTGACTTTCTTTACATTTAATATCGCTGTTGTATTTAATAAAACTGTTTAGCAATTAGTATTATTTAAAAGTGACCTGAAGAGCAGATGGGGCTGTTTGTACCCTTCTTTTTCCCTGCTTCAAAATGTCTAAAGAAAGTCCGACAGGTTTGTCTGCTTGATTTTACATTACAATTTCAGGTCTTTCCAATCCCAGCAGTTCGTAGCATACACTATGGATGATAGGAGACCATGTAGCATTATGATATCATAAGTATCGAGATTAAAGCTTGACCAGTTGTGAAGAGAGGATTTTTAGTCACTTTTACACTTTACTATTAACTTATTGACTCCTTCAAAAGATATTTGCATCCAACTGTTGACAAGATTCAATATTTTCACTTGTTGGAGCTAAGAGATCTCCCACTCCAGTTTTCTGGTCTACCAAGGAGTCCTTTGGCAAATAAAGGAAAGATTTTGTCAATCAGGAGGAGAAAGAAGAAAAACTTGGAGGGGATAGGAGTGAAATGATAAACCTTTCAGGCTTTCTTTGTATGTGTTAAAGATGCAGAATTTCCCAAACCCATTTTTCCCCTCTGCAGGTAACCTTAAGGTAACTTAGTATGTGTTAAGCTTAGCAGTCTAATGCTAAATGAAGACTTAAAAAATGGATTTAACTTTGATAAGAAATGTCCACATTTGAAATATCTTCAAAAAGAGTTCAATTTTAAAAATTAGAGTTCAATGTATTACATTCTTAATGTTATTTTAAAGGTTATATCTGATACTAATGAAATAACATTGTTAAAGTTTCTAGCTATAAGTAATATTTTTTCCTGGATTTTCTTCTCAGCAACCCGATAGCAGAAGGGTCAACTCTTCTGTTGGATTTTCTGTTTTGCAGCATACAAGCAATGACCCTTATTGCTTTGTGGAATTTTATGAACACAGAGATGCAGCTGCTGCATTAGCTGCTATGAATGGGAGAAAAATTTTGGGAAAGGTAAGTTGTATATAAAAATGCTAAGGTTTAAGAAATTAGATTTGTCAAATATATAAATTATGATGTGAAGAATTTCACTGAAAACGATTAATCACACTCTTGCTTAAAAAAATACATCCTCTGATGCCTTAAAAAAACTCTTATTCTTTCTATTGGGGGAGAACTTGTGTAGGTTAATATTTGTAAGTGGCCTTTGAGTGTACATTAATTTCTAGTTTTATGAATTTATGCTAAATCTTACATTTATTTTCAGGAGGTCAAAGTAAACTGGGCAACAACGCCGAGTAGCCAGAAAAAAGATACATCCAGTAAGTAATTCCACAGTATTACATTGTGAAATATTTGTATAAAGATTAGTGTAAAAATAGGTTGCAGTGACAAATGTCTAAATATTATTGTATTTTACTTCTCATGCTGAGTTTTAATAGCAGAAATACCCACATTCGTGTTTACAATTGAAGTCTTAAAAGGTTCCCTGTATTTTACTCTATTTTACAAATGGTAGAAACTAAAGAACATAAGAGTGACCATCCTGGGTCAGACCAATGGTCCATGTAGCCCAATATCCTGTCTTCTGACAATGGCCAATCCCAGATGCTTCAGAGGGAATGAACAAAACTGGGCAATTATTGAGTGATCCATCCTGTCTTGTCCAGACCCAGAATCTGGTAGTCAGAGGCTTAGGGACAGCCAGAACATAGGCTTGAATCTCTGACCATCTTGGCTAATAGCCATTAATGGACTTATTCTCCATTAACTTACCTAAATCTTTTTTGAACCCAGTTATATTTTTGGCCTTTACAACATCCCCAGCAATGAGTTCCCACAGTGCGTTGTGTGAAGAAGTGCTTTCTTATATTTGTTTTAAACCTGCTGCCTATTAATTTCATCGTGTGACCCCAATTACTTCTGTTATGTGAAGGGGTAAATAACACTTCTTTATTTCACTTTCTGCACACCATTCATGATTTTATAGACCCCTATCATATCCCCCCTTAGTTGTCTCTGCTAAGTTGAACAGTCCTGAGTCTTTTTAACCTCTCCTCATATGGAAGCTATTCCATACCCCTATTATTTTGGTTTCCCTTCTCTGTACGTTTTCCAATTCCAATATATCTTTTTTGAGATGTGGCAACCAGAACTGCATGCAGTATTCAAGGTGTGCGCGTACCATGGATTTATATAGTGTCATTATGATATTTTCTGTCATTATCTGTCCCTTTCCTAATAGTGCTTAACATCCTGTTAGCTTTTTTGACTGCCACTGCATATCGAGCACATTTTCAGAGAACTACAATTACTCCAAGATCTCTTTCTGGAGTTAATAGCTAATTTAGTCCCTATCATTTTGTATTTATATTTGGAATTGTTTTCCAATGTGCATAACTTTGCATTTATCAACACTGAATTTCATCTGCCATTTTGTTGCCCAGTCACCCAGTTTTGTGAGAGCCCTTTGTAGCTCTTCACCGTCCGCTTTGGGCTTAATTATCGTGAGTAATTTTGTACCATCTGCAAACTTTGCCACCTCACTGTTTACACCTTTTTCCAGACCATTTATGAATATTTTGAAAACAGTTCTAGTCCCAGTACAAATTCTTGGGAGACCCTGGTATTTACCTCTCTTCACTGTGAAAACTGAACATTTATTTCTGCCCCTTGTTTCCTGTTTTTCAACCAGTTCCTGATCCAAGCGAGGACCTTTATCTCTTATCCTATGACTCCTTACTTTGCTTAAAAGCCTTTGGTGAGGGAACTTGTCAAAGGCTCTATGAAAGTCCAAGTACACTATATGCACTGGATCCCCCTTGTCCACGTATTTGTTGACACCCTCAAAGAATTCTAATAGATTGGTGAGACACGATTTCTCTTTACAAAAGGCATGTTGACTTTTACCCAACAAATCATGTTCATCCGTCTCTCTCATAATTCTGTTCTTTACTATAGTTTTTACCAATTTGCCTGGTACTGCATTTAGACTTCCTGGCCAGTAATTGACAGGATCACCTCTGGAGCCTTTTTAAAAATCTGAGGTGGAGAAGTTAAATTACTGTTGAATGTCTGATGGAATCCTTGAATTAAATTTCCTAGGAGTTCCTGGATCCCAGTTCTTTGCTCAAACTCACTTTCTCAGAAGTATGCAAGGAGTTAAATTGCTAGATAGCAGTTAAATATTTGATTAGATAATGCTTTATTTGCAGATCACTTCCATGTGTTTGTTGGGGATTTAAGTCCAGAAATAACAACAGAAGACATCAAGTCAGCATTTGCTCCTTTTGGTAAAATATCGTAAGTATCATAATCAATATTGCAAACATCAGTTCAGGGAAAACTCTAGCATAAGTTTGTTTTTTGTCTGCAATAGTATTTCTTCATCTTTTTGCAGATTGTGTGATAAGGTTTTCATTATATTGGGGTGGATGGTGAGATGTCTTTATTTCAGGTTGTGCATCACATGTTTATAAATACATTTAATGAAGTCTGTTCTCCAATCTTGTTGAAAGCAGTATGCTTTTAACCTAATTTACATATAAAGGTCATTCCAGTTTTCAATTGAATAACCAGAAAAATAACACATCAACAGCTTTTGTTAGTGTGACTAATTTTTTTGTTTAGTGTTTGCGTGCAGAATAGTGATTTCAAAAATGACAAGTGGTGTGTATTCCATCAGACTTGCCTATAGGCAGTATAGGAAAGCAGGTAAATATCAAGGTGTAATTTTGTGATGCAGTAAGTGTAGCTAGTTGTAAAACTTAGCTAAGTTGTGAACATATCTTGTATAAATGTAAGTTTTGTTTTTTTCCCTGAAGTATGAAATAACTTTTCAATTAATAGAAGGGGGGTTAAGTTAAAAGTGCTATATTTCAATGAAAAAATGCTGTGTTTATATTTGTGCACACTTCTGCCAGTTAAGGGATAAATACCTATCTATATTACATATTTAAGGTTAGCTTTCAAAACATCAATTGTGTTTTAATTGAACATGTTAAACATTACAAGAATTCTTGAAGTGCTAAAGCATGTATGTCTCTTTGAATAAGGTAGTGGCTTCAAAAAAGTACATTGATCTCATATAACTTTCTTTGTAAAATCCTTAAAAAAAAATTTAAAAAAAAGTTACACGTGAACTTTTTGTGCTACTTTACAGGACTATATTTCTGCTAAGAACAAAAATTCTCATTTTTCTTGCTCTGTACACTTTTAAATGTACCATAAACCTTATTTCTTATCTTCTGCTATTTTGTTGTTTACTTTGCTTTTTATCTCTAAATGTGGTAAGTAGTACTGTTTAAAAATCAATATAAAAAGAATACAGGTTTCTATTTCTCAGTCTATATTTATACCTGAGACCTGCAGTTTTTCTAAAGTCCAAGTCACAATTAAAAGTAATAGCATTCTGGTTATTTTGCAGAATTGCTCATAAGAATGGACAGGATCTTGAAGGCTAACTGCAAGGAACTGTGCACACTGGAACTCAGTTGTAGATTTTTTCTCATTTCTATTTATTCTTATTATACATTATTTATATATACATATTTTAGTATTTACATTTTAACATTCTATATTCAGTGCAGTTCTATATTTCCAATCATTTTAACTTACTCACTAAAAATTTCTGTGTAAATTTGTTGTTTTCGTACTGGTGTGCTTAGCATTGTTGTTAGTTTTATTATCCTTTCTTAAATTTCTGAAAATGTCAATTTTTCAAAATTTACAGCTGCCCAAACTCCAAAATGATGGTAGAGAATTGACCAAGAAAAATAAAGAAATCTGTTAACCAGGCCATGTATGCCTTTTAATTCCTATTTTTTTTCCTCTTTTTCAATTTTTTAATATTTCATATATTTTGTATCACTAGGCAGGAGACATTTAACTATTTAGAAAATGCATGGTAAAGTAGATAGAACTGTTACAGTAATTTATAGAACAGTAAACCTTAGAGGACCTTAGCTAATAGAATTTTAGAAAAGGAAACTTTGTTCCTTTTTAAACTTCGAATTTGAACATTTTAGTTTTAGCCAGAAGAGGTTATGTGGATAGGTTGCATGTTTATTACATGTTATTTTTTTGTCCTACTGCTTTTTTCTAACAGGTAAAGAAGCAATAGGGAGAGTTCAGGAATGGCTATAGTTTTAGGGCTAACTGAATTTATAAAAAAGAAAAACAAATATGCTCACAATACAGTGTGTGTGGTTCCTTTTAGTTTTTATTTTGAAGGTTAATAATAATTCCCTCATATAGCTGTGCTTCTTTTCACAGGGATGCACGGGTAGTTAAAGATATGGCAACTGGAAAATCAAAAGGCTATGGTTTTGTATCATTTTATAATAAACTGGTGAGTAACCACACTGCAGGAATAATCTCTATACAGACTAGTATTTATGCAAAGCAGAGACTTGAAGTCATCTATATTTAAAAAAAAAAAATAAAGTTGAAAGTTTCAGGTACTAATCCTGCCAGAGTCATCCCGCCAATTTTTGTAATTTTACAGATTCTCTCTCCCCCCCCCCCCCATTTTTTAAAAAAAGTTTCCCCCTGCCTCTTTTGCTGTGATACCTTTACTAGGGATCCCTTTCCTAAGGGAAATGATTTGATCATTTAGGGGAAAATATTGAAATTGACTATAAACAAAGTCCTGTCAAAGAAAAGGTAACAGTGAAGAGATTCCCCCCCCTCCCCCAGTAATCTTAAATATAGTAGTAATGGGTAAAAATAGTCCAGACAGAAGTGACTTACATTGACCAGCCCTTTAATAGGATAGCTAAAAATCTTATTTTTAAGAATTATATTAAATAAATAGTGTCCATAGTTAATGGTACATCCTCACTATTTATGGCAACAAGGTGCTTTTTATAAAGAGTAATTTTAAGTTATACCATATGCTAACTAGAATATCTGAGAACATATTGTGAAACGAATTGCCCACACAAGGTAGCTATGAGAAACAGAGCTATTTTTATACAGAAGTACTTGAGGGATTGTTTACATAGCTCCTCCATATTGCTTTCCTAAGCTTGTTCTGTGTATTGAAAAAGAGACAAATGTACAAATATTTCAGGGGCTTGGGATTATAACAAACATACGTCTAGTGCTTTGTTTATGTGAAATACTTCCAACGTTTTTTCATTTTTGTAATGTTGAATGAAGTTCAGTGATTTCATAGTTAAAAGGACGTTCCATGGTGAAAATAATATTAAGAAACCTTGGTTTATTAAAATTGAAAACACTAAAACCCTAGTTTACATTTTACCGCTTATGCTTTGTCTAATTGGCATTCCTTAATACAGACAGCAAAAGTAGATAAATCTTTTTTATTTTCTGATTCTCTTGCATTATCATAAGGTTGTTTCGGTTTCCAGCCCTGCAGAAAAAATGCTGAGACTGTTTATATAGAGCCTAAATTACGTGATTGTTCCTTTTTAAGAGTGTACCAGTGAAAATACAGTTCAGTTTGGAACTTGGTATTTTCTTAGTGTCAAATAGGAGCACATAATTTTATACCAGATACTTTAATTAAAAAACAACAACAAAACTGTAACTGATAAGAATACCAAAAAAAGGCTGGGTTTGTTACTTTCTTGAGCGGTAGTCTATGTAGATCAGCCACTGCTTATTTTAAGTGTAAATAAGTGTTTTAAAAAATACTCCCTGCATGTGCCCGCCTGCTTTTCTCTGGTATCCCTCCCTTTCTCTGTCATATTTGAGTCTTATTTTCTTCCAAAAACATGAAACACTTAGAGCCAAACGTACAAAGTTCTGAGTGCTTTGTGCTGTTCAGTCTTGAAAGTGCTCAGCACACTGTAGGACCAGGATCACTGTTATATCTCATCTGCTTCTGTTCCTGCTTTTGTCTTTAAGTTCCTCCCAATTTCCACCCACGTATTCAGCTTTGCACCTTGCAGTTCAGGGAGATAGAACCTATCCTAGCCCCCATGACTTTGAAACAGTCTTCCAAGCTGTGTGCCATGTGACCCTGTCTCTCCTCCTTCAAAGTATCTGCATTCAGGGTGCACTTGTGAATTACGTCTGAATTAAGCTGTTCAGGCTGTTGGCTGTGTTTATTTTCCATGTTTGTCTGATGATGTTTGCTCTTATGGCTCTGTAAATGTTGGACTGCGTTCAGAGGTGATGTAAGTTGAATACCACGAAGGGGCAAATGGGAGGCTATAGCAGGGAAAAATGGGTGACATGAGATTGTTAGGTTGGGTGGTAGAGAAGGTGGGGCCAATCTCAGCTTTGCAAATTCCTCTTACCTACAGTTCTGCCTTCTCAGAATGTAGTATTTCCTCTTACATCACCATTTACTACCAAAATTTAACCAATATGCAACCAAGTTGATAATGGTTTTGAACATGAAGATGCAATACCCTTTTGCAGCAGTTCCTTCTTGATACATAATTTGTCACACTGGTAATCTGTGGGTCAGAAACGTATTCATTATGAATATTCTAGATAAAGCAATAAGATCAACAAAATTCATAATTATGAAAGTTTTTCTATATCCAAGTATAATAGGTTCTTGTTACTTTCCATCTGTTTGTTAAATGCGTTTTTGCATACATTTCCCATATAGTTGTTGGTAAGAGACTAATTATTATTTGAGCTTTGTAAACTAAACTCTTATGTTTTGGTTTAATTTATTTTAGTTAAGATTGCTTTTGGTAATCATATGACCTTTGTATAATGTTGATCAGGAGACCACTGGGTATTCAATTATAGGCTTTGTTTCTGTTTGCTTGTCTAGCTATAATATCCTTGCTATATACATGGCTTCCATTGTCTTCTGTTGTGTATTCTGTGCATTGGAAATAGCAGTTCACTAGTGAAGTAATTTTTTCATTACTGGATTTTAATGTTACTGCAAAATTTTATGATGTAGCTGCTTTAATATATTAAATGCCCAAAGTCTTGAAAACTGCAGTAATTTTATTAGTAACTGGTATTGCTGTTATATGTAAATTAATCCCAATGACAAATGAGTACATTCTCAAAAGTAGTAGGCTTACCTATCTTCTCTCCTTGTCCATGAATGTTGAATGAGTCTTAATTCTGATGTCCTTCAGGATGCAGAAAATGCAATTGTGCACATGGGAGGCCAGTGGTTGGGCGGCCGTCAAATCAGAACTAACTGGGCAACACGAAAACCACCTGCTCCTAAAAGTACACAAGAAAGTAAGATGCTTTTATTTACCTTGTATTAGCTCTCCAGCACATGTACTGTTATGCTGGACGTTACAATGTTCAGTTAGCAATACGCTTAAGTCATCAAATTCACTTACCTTGTAAGTTAGTATGTGTTTGACTCCCAGATATTCAGGAATAAAAGGCCTAGTATATTAAATCATGATTGTTCTTATTTTTCCTGTTGATTTGTCTTAAAATATTGAGCAGATTTGTCAAATGTATAATTTTGTAATTATATAAAATTATTGGAGCAAATCCTCTTTTAATATTTTAAAATGACCCTTTCTATGTATAGATAGCACGAAGCAACTGAGATTTGAAGATGTAGTAAATCAGTCAAGTCCAAAAAATTGTACTGTTTACTGTGGAGGAATTGCCTCTGGACTAACAGGTATGATTCACTTTTATTGGGGGTATGGGAGACGTGTTAAACAACTAATGCGTTTACAGCCCCAAGGTTGCTAATGAATTGGTTGAAAATATCATCTGTTGTAGATCAACTTATGAGGCAGACGTTTTCACCATTTGGACAGATTATGGAAATAAGAGTTTTTCCAGAAAAAGGTTACTCATTTGTCAGGTAAGGCTGTTAAACTAAATCTACGATTGTTTAATATATTAGTATTTCATGTATTGTTCTGTAACATATCCTCGAATTAGCAGTGCTGTTAAATTAAAAGCTCTCGTTGCAGTATACATTTGTAGGAGAAATTGAAGCTTTAAAGGTTATGGGTATTTGCTCCTCAGAAAATAAAGGCCTACAAAGGCAGCCACAATTTGGTGTAAGATTTTTTGCATTTCTTGTGATTAGAGTTGTCTGAATATCTTTCTTATTGATTTGATGGTCATTGGGGGTAAGGTTGGGTCAACCCAAAACAAAACATTTTAAACTTTCAGCAAACTGAAAAGTGTAAAAAAATCAATAAAACCTCAAAACTTGTTTAGATTTTGAGTTAATAAAAATGAAATTGAAGTAAATTTCTAACCAAAATTACTTGGATTTCTTTCTTTTTTTTTTTTTTTTTTTAACTAATTTGGTGAATTCAACACGCGTTCACAGATGTTTTGATTGACCCAAATCTGTATTTGGGGGATAGGGGGAAGAAGGGGAGGAGAGTTTCAGTCAACAATTTTTCACCCAGTTCTACTTGTGATGCACGCATGCAGTCGCAGTTCTTTAAAGTAATAGCACTATCAATTATAGTAAAACATAGTGTTAATTTCATTTCTATCTTATCTCTAGGTTTTCAACCCATGAAAGTGCAGCACATGCTATTGTTTCAGTCAATGGAACTACAATTGAAGGACATGTTGTTAAATGCTATTGGGGTAAAGAATCCCCTGATATGACTAAAAACTTCCAACAGGTAATTAAATTTTAAATCTATTTTTAGTAGTGTAAGTGTTTTTGCATAAGCCAGCTGTGTTAAGTGTAAGCCTATTATCTCTCCCCATTGATAATTACTAATTTAATAATAATGTAAGACAATTAGTGAAATTGCCTGGTGTGGTCTTTTTGGTAGTGTTCATTGCAGTACACTACCGGGTTGGGCTTGCGGTTTTGTAGGAACATAACTTCTTGTATGATTCAAGATGGGAAGCAGCTTTGGGAAATATCTGAAATCTAGTTAATTGAGCTACTGAAGACTAACTCCATCCCCAGTCAAATATTTTGTGGTGGTAATGAAACATTAAATTCCTTATTGCAAAGGCAATTCTTTTTTCAATAATTAAAGCAAAGAATTGTAACTCCATAGATTTAAAGGTTTTGCCCTTGCCAGAAACCTTAAATTTAATATGTCTGTAAGAGTTGTACTATGAACTTTTTTTTTCTTTTTTTTTTTTGCTTAGGTTGACTACAGTCAGTGGGGGCAATGGAGTCAAGTCTATGGAAATCCACAGCAGTATGGGCAATATATGGCCAACGGATGGCAAGTACCATCTTACGGAATGTATGGTCAAGCATGGAATCAACAGGGATTTGGAGTAGAGTAAGTGATTATACTTGTTTCATATATTTAAAAAAAGGTGTGTTGCAGTTCTCCAGAAATGTTAACTCTTCAGTGATCCTCACTTCAGATTAATTTGGTATCAGGAGTGCTCTTGGCTTCAAGCCTTTCCGACCAAACCCTCTGCACTAGGAAGCTTAAGTCTGTTGAATTTCATTTACCTAAGTGGCATATTAACTCTGAAGGGCATGGACTGCATAACTGATCATTCATCCGCTCTTAAGAGTATTTAAAATATATGTCCAGAACGTGTGGTGTTTTGTTTGGTTTTTTTTATTTTTTTTAATTGTCTTACTTTTGTAATATTCTCCTGAGGATTTCACGGTAATATTTTTCACTGCTGACTTATCAGCATGTTCCCCCTCTCTCACCCAGATGTTTCTCCATTATGTTTTCCTTTTTTATACATATGCATCAGTGATGTTGGTAGAAGTTTGCACAGCTCTTGGAATAATGTTAACTCTTGCTGTAAAATCAGCTGAAAAGTTGATATTGTTTGTCTGTACCCAAGTGTGTTTCTTCAATTAAGTGGCTTCAGACTGATTATGTTGCATTTATATTTCCATTTGAAATAAAGCCAGAGAAACTTGAGTATGGCTACAGCAAGAATTTATATTTAAGTACTACACAAAATCTGTCTAACTTGATTAACTTAGATTTAAATGTAATATAATAAAGGATTTCTTGCATTTGAATATTAATGGAAAAGGTGCAATACATATTGCTGAGTTTATAAAATTAAGTTCTCCAAATGCTAACAAGTTGCCAAGTCATCAGCTCCTGTAGATAAGAAAACTGTACAGGGTCCGGAGAGCTCTTGAAACGAATGAAATGTTTCTTCTCCGTCTGAGCTAAACCAAATTCTGTCTGTTTTGTTTAACTTGAATGGGGGCATTTAAAATTGATTTCCTTAATAATTCCCTTGTATGTATTTGAACAATACCTTTCTGCTTTGGGGCTTGCTAATCCGTGCAACTAGTATGTAGGTTTCTTGGCTTGTGGTTTTTTCCAAAGGCAGGCATATTTTAGGAGAAGAACCTGCTCTAAAATCTTCCTGTATGTGCATTATTTTTGTGAGAAGTTGGGAAGCTTTTGAACTTGGCAGGAGTAGAAGGTAACAGAAGCAATATCAGATTTTGCATCTCTTTGTAAATAACTTGATTGGCTTGCTTTTTTTTTTGTTTGTTTTTAAAGCCAATCTCCATCTGCTGCCTGGATGGGTGGATTTGGTGCTCAGCCTGCCCAGGGACAAGGTGCTCCTGTAATACCTAATCAAGCTGGATATGGTATGGCAAGTTACCAAACGCAGTGAGCTGGGACTCTGTTTAAACGTGTGTATTTCATGATAGGCTTCAGTTTCCAGTGATACTCTGAAGACTGGAATGTAGACACCGGAAGAAGAAAATATTTATTTTAAAAATGGAAATGTTTGGAACCTTTAGCACAGCTTTGCTTTGGTGAAGAACACACATGTCTTCTAGTTCTGCCTTTTTAAGTTTTTGTTCATGATGGATATGAACATGTTTTTCTTTGTGTACAAAAACTAAAATAAAGTCAATAAAGACAATTCTGACTACAAATTTTGATATAGTAGGATAAATGGCTAATGAATTTGATCCTTAGATTACCATTCCATTTTTTTGTTCTGTCTTCAGTGTTTTACATCCCTGTGCTTTTTAAGAGAAATGACATTTGAAACACAGTAAGTTGCTTTCAGTTAAACACAAATCCTGAAATTTAACTGTGGACCATTCATTACACCCTGTAAGACAGTAGTGGTTTTTCAACACATGAGGGCATCATTCAGAAAACATACATGCTCTTGGAAATATTTTTTTTTTAAATATTTAATTTTTCTATGTGCTTAAAGAAGCTGAAGTCTGATACAAAATAAACTTTCAATCTAAGCTGAAAAACATTACTGTCTGAGTTATTTGAGCAAATTTTGCTGTCCACATTCAGGCACATACTAAAACTTTTCAAATCTGGTTTGCTTTTTAAAACTGTAGTAATTGCATTTAATTTTGAGAAGCAAAAATGTTTTTGCAAGTATGGTGTTTGTATTAGTCAGGCAATCATACTTGTGCTTTTTACTTAGTTTGAAGGCTACACATTGTAAATATTTAATAACTACAATGTTTCAAAAGCATGCTCAAACATAGAAGTAGCTTGTAATTATTCAAAGTAATACTTAATATACTCTACTGCTTTAAATGCAGTAGACTGACAAGAATGTGCAAGACTGACATTTCCAAAGTTGGCTATTATGTAAAGTTACATAAATTACTATACAAAGAGCCTTAATTTTAATTTCATAAATCTTTAATGCATCACATTTTGTCATTAGAAATCTGAATTTTTTGCTTTACATTATTGGGTATGTAAATACCTTCGTTAACCTTGTAAACCTATTTCAAGGTTATTATAAGTTGTATAGTATCTTGAGTGTTTTGAAAAATCTTGGGATGTTTTTTAAGTCTAGAAATATTTTGCCCAAGAATTTTTTAACAAGATTGTTAAAAACATCTTATTTTACAAAATATTCAATGTGCCATTTGGTAAATGGAGATACAGTTGAAACAGTACACTGAGTTGTGACTTATTTTTAACTAAAGTTTTTGTCTTTATGGGTGGTTTGCATGTGATGAACCTGTACAGAGGCTGGGTTGTTTGTGTACTGAGTGTGTAAATGGATAAATCATGAAGATGTTTAAATGGTAAACTTGGGTTATTTCTGAATTATTTTATGGATACATTGATATAAACTGCCTCAATAAATTTGAAGTTGAAAATGAATGTAAGTTAGCTATAAGTACTGTGTTTTACCTGTGACAGCTAGGGGGTGCAAATGTTTCAGCTGTATATTTGAATATGCTGAGACAAGCACTGATTTTAAAAAAGCATATAGGACATGCTCTGGTAGTCCAGTGAAGTAAACTTGCATTCAAAATGGATTGTTGCATTTAAAGGGGTTATAATTCCAGAAGAGAGTCTGAGAATCTGAATATTTTAGTCTGTTCTATTTCTTTCATATATATTAGTTTAGTTTCAAGTTAGAATAGGATTTTGAAATGGAAAATTGCTTTAATATTACAAATCTAGCCAAGTAGTTAAAATGACGACACATCTTACTGTTCTAGATAATCAAATGGTTTATTCATTCCTTTTGCAGCCAAATCACTTATAGAACCCTTATCTCTTGGATCAAGTTGAAAGGAAGAGGTTCTAACAGAAACTAGACAGTGAGCTAAATTATAACTGCAGATACAGATATGCAACTCTGATGCATGCAATAGTGTCTGGAGTCAATGTGGAACCCCAAGTACTTGTGATGGCAGAAGTTGGCCCTTTATCTCTCTGTTTCTCCTATACCTGCTGTTCTACTCAAGATAGAAATTTGTCTAAATTTTGTATATATGTATATCTTTAAGCGAAAATCGGCTAATCCATTGTAGTCTAAAAATTTCACAAATAAGTCTGACTTTTTATAACGCTTATCTGGTTAAAAAAATTTAATGAATCCTGAGTTATTTGAATTTGCAAGTTACTTTAAGGCTTATTTGCTTCCATGTGAAGTGTGGGGTTTCTCCTTATGGCTAGGTGTTGGAATATAACTAAAGCGGTAAAATTGTTGATGTGTTTTGAGTTTGTACTGTGACTTGAGCAGTATGTTCTTTCATGAGTTTACTCAATATTTGATGCTGCCGTTACATCACCACATAAACACCCAATCGAAATTGGGAAGAAAACGAAGGCCTTGATCCTGCAAGATCTCAGCACCCAGATCTTAGAAGTCTGATATGCCCACTGCGGGACAGAGCCCTAACTGATGAGCCCTAACTTTTCCTCCTCCTGAGAGCCACAGTATTCTTCTCTTTCAGTTAATTAGTTTCTTCTAATTGTTTGTTTTTTTATGCAGCTTTTCTTTAACATTGATATTTCTTTGCAGAATACTCAAGGTACAGGAGTCTCCAGTGTCTTTAGACTAATGATTCCATAGTACCATGAGGAAGAGTTTATACTTTGATTGCTTTCTTCTCAATAACATTCATAAATACACCAGTGACAGTTACCTTTCATTTTTTTTGGCACCAAAGAGCCCCTTGCACCATTTTGTTTTTATGAATTACTATGTTGTAATCCACCATGCTCTCCAGTTGCCAAAGTCAACCACTACATTACCCCTTGCCACTAGGATTCTGGATTTCAAAGAACATTGAATTTTCGTGGCTGAAGTTGATTGGTGAACTTGAGGCAAGGTTGTAATCAATGTTTTCAGAAAACATTTAAATAAAAGCAAAAAGTTATAAATGGTTTATCCTGTATTGTCATTTAAGTTGTCATCCCTCTACCTCTTACTGTAAATTTTTAGCAATAATACAAGACTGACCTTGTAAACTATGTGCATGCATTTATGTGATAAGGTATTTTATATACATATAATTTTAAAATATTTATTTCATACAGATCACTGTTAAATACGTTAATGTCACAAAGTTTAAAGTTGCACATGAAACCTAACTCCTGCCTTCTTAAGACTATTGGAATTCAGATGCTCCAGTTACTGTCTCTTTCTGCAGGACCGTCCCATTCCTCGTGCATTGTGAAAGGTTGATGAGATCATTTTGTTGAAACCACTTCACTCATTTCATATATCAACTAACTTTTGCAGTGAATGAGGCTGGGTCCTGCATAAAAAGTAGTATGATTGACTAATTAAAGGCTATTCTGTGTCTACACAAGGAGCAGAGTTAAGATTCAGTGGGGAACATAACCTTCTGGCATTTTGAGTTTTGAGTGCTTCATGTGTGGACAGTGATGCATTTCTTTTATCATGTAGAACTATTTTGTGGATAGCATTGAAATACTCTGTCCTGCACAATATGTATATTCCAGTGAAGCAAGCAAGGGCTCTGTTCGCTGTAATTTTATTTTACAGTAGATTAGACAAGGTTCTTTCAAAACCCTGCTTCATGCCATTTGAACTTTCACAGATAATCTCCCTGCATCTACATATGATATAAATTATAGTTTCCTGCTAGTACAACATCAGTAGGAAGCTATTACATTGTAAGCTGACTGCAAATTTATACCATGTTTATATTCATGTGCAGTACCTTTCCAACATTCGCAGATTGTTACTATTTTTACTGCATAACTGTGCTCATATACACAGTGTCTTTTAAAACTTCTTCTCAGCCAAATCAAAACAGATTATTCCTAGATTGCTAAAAGTCACATTTAAAACCTAGAGATTTAGGTCCTGTCAAATTTCACATCAACCAATTCCTGGTGAACCTAGTCAACCAGTTCCAAAAAGACTTGCAGTTTTTTTAATTGCAAGTGTTTTTTCACAACACATCAAAATGATAGAACCAATTTTTCCCTTGACTTCTCAAGCAAAATCACTTATAACCTGAAAACAAAGATAGAAAATTTCATCTTCAAAGGTAAGTTTGACAAATGAATAAGCGACTGAAAAAGACCCTCCAGAATGGAAACACTTGTGTATTCCTAACTACTTCTTCGAGTTGTGCCCGTGTGGGTGTTCCACTGTAGGTGTGTCTGTGTCCCTGCGACTCTGATCGGATATTTTAGGTAGCAGTATCTGTTTGTCCCGCACATGCGCTCTCATGCTCTGCCACAAGGCTAACTAGCATTGCGCAGGCGAACCCCTCTTAGGCCGGGGTGGTCGAGAAGGAACTGAGACCTAATAGCAGTCTTTCTCTTTACCTTACAGTATAGAGTTAGCTTTTTAACTCCGATTAGAGTTTCCGCTTGTTTTTTTTTCTTAGTTATATAATGTTTCCGTTAGGATTTTTCCCCCTCTTATCCCTGTTCTCCCCCCTCCCTTCCCCCTGTCTGGGGATCACCCCCAGTAAGGGGTATGCTCTGCTCCCCCAGGTTTAAACAGTGCCTCTCCTGTAGTGAGGACACGCCTGCTGCATCTGGTCTCTTGGAGAGGCTCACATTCCACAGAAGAGTACCTTCTGCCAACAATTGAAGGTTGGATCCTGAAAGAACCGGGAGTTAAAGATGAAACTGCTCTTCATGGAGGGGGTACCCTTAAACCGGCTTCCGACCCCGGTCCTGAATCCCGTCCACGGCGAAGATCATCCCAGATCCTTCCACTTTTAAGGAGGGGAGAGCCAAGGAGGAAATCAAACTGACCCCTGACCAGCCAGAGGAGGAGATTGCCATTGCGATTGGTCATCTCTGGACCAATGACTCCGAAACATAGTACCCACAGGACATATCATTCCCCCAGTGCAGGCACTGCCTATAAGCATAAAGGCCTGAAGGGTTCAGGCTCTGAGATGGTGGCACCAGCTGTCAAAGGCAAGAGCAAGACTATCTCTGCAAAGGTGGTTCCAAAAGTTTTCCTGTCAGTACCAACTACTTCCAAACAATCCTTGTTGGACCAACCATTTCATACAAGATCTCCACTGATTTCCTTGGTACCGGCAAGTCTGCATCAACAAGCCCTGATGGTACTGATCACCACGGTACCACAGGACTTTTGTTTTTCCTGAGATCTCATAGTGAATGAGACTCCAGAGTCCCTGTTGCTTGGTACTTGCACATCTTGATCCCTGGAATCACCATGGGCCCCATGGCGTTTGCCTCCAGTCTGCTTGTCAGCTCCACCACTATCCAGCAAGTACTCAGATAGTGACAAGGATGATATCTTCTCACTACACTCACACCATGGTCCATCTCTACATCAACCAGGGCCCGCCCAGTCTGAGCCTCAACTTTCTTGGTATGACCACCTATAGGTACCACCACCCATGCCCTTTACCCCACCCCAGTGGCCATACTGCGACCCGTGGGAAGCCTACAGGCACCATACTACTTGGGCATTTAGTGTCTCCTACCAAGGATCAATAGGATGGTCTCCTTAAGCCTCTATATTTAGAGCCCCAGAACCTCAAGAGGAAACTTTTTTGAGGAAGAAGAGGCCAGACTAGAAGAGGAGGCTATGGCACTAACGAATATCCCCCCTGACGAGGCGGTGATGCTCCCTCCGCCATCCAGGGCGGATGATTTTAAATAGTTTCAGGATCTCACAAAAAGGGTGGCAGATACAGTACAAATTCCTCTTGAGGAGGTGAAAGAAGCCCACCATAAGTTGATAGATACATTGCACACCTCCTCTGCCGCCTCCTCAAGAATTGCTCTCCCTGTCAACAAGGTACTTCTGGATCCTGCTAAGGTCATTTGGCAAACGCCAACCTCTATCACTCCAACATGTAAAAAGGTTGATTAAAAAGTACTATGTGCCCTCCAAGGATGCAAAATTCCTTTTTTCGCATCCTCCACCTAACTACATCATTATGTACGCTGTGAATTCCTATGGCCAATGCCCTTATGGCAGAAAATGGAAAAGACATGATTTATTTGATAGGAAGGCATACTCCTTGGTGACTCTACAATTCAGGATTGCTAATTACCACGCTTTAATGGTGATGTACGACCACATGAACTATGCTAAATGTAATGCATTTATTGATCATCTGCCAGAAGCACAACGGGAACAGTTTCAAGCCATCATCCACAAAGGACAGTTAGTAGTGAGAACAGCACTCCAGACCACACTAGATGTCGTGGATACAGCAGCCCACTCAGTATCTATGACAGTGATGCGACGGGTGTTGAGGTTACATGTCTCAGGACTCCTGAAGGAGGTGCCAATGATGATTGAGGACCTCCTTTTTTTGAGGACTCTAAACTTTTTGCAGACTAGACCAACTCATCACTCCATACTTAAGGACTCCAGGGCCACACTATGCTTGCTAGGGATCTACACACCAAGACAGAAAGGGAAGTTCAGTCCCCCGTCATCCCATAGATCCCGGCCACCCCAGTACCCACCACCATAGTTAATATGAGCCATAGCAAGAGGCCTAGGATTCAAAAGTGAAAATTATCAGATCCTCAGTCCTTAATATCTCAGCCCTCATCCTCAAAATACCAGTTTTGATGCCTTGGTCAAGGCCCCAGAGGCCACTCCCCACAACATCAAATACGACCTACGGATCTTCTACATCCCTTTTGGATGTCACTTCACTCTTTTTTTTTCTTCAAAATTGGGAAAATGTAACTTCCGACAGATTGGTCTTAGAGTACCCATTGGAAATGATCTCCATCTACTTCACTTCCATCCCTCTTCAGGGACCCTTCTCATGAGAGACTTAAGGCAAGAAATGGATCACCTGCTATGCCTAGGCACCATAGAACTTGTTCCTGTATACCTCGGAGGCAGTGACTTTTATTTCCAATATTTTCCAATTCCCAAGAAAAAAGGAGGTTGGAGACCCATACTAGATCTAAGAGCACTGAAAAAATACATGAAGACCCAAAAATATCACACTAGCATTGATTATTCCATTTCTTGAGCAGGGAGATTGGTTCTGAGCCCTGGACCTCCAGGATGCCAACTTCCATATATCAATCTAGCCATCCCACAGACAATTCCTCAGGTTTGCCTTCGGTCAGGACCATTACCAGTACAGAATACTTCTCTTCAGACTCTCATCCGCACCTATAGTATTCTCCAAGGTCCTCTGTAGAAGTTGCTCATCTGTGTATATAAGGGATCATGATTTACCCTTACTTGGACGACTGTCTTCCCAGGGCATCTCTGAAGGAATGGGCTCTACAGACCACCCAAAGGACTATGGATCTATTCACACAATTGGCTTTGCAAATCAATGCCTAAAAATCTACCTTGATTCCAGTAGAGTGCTTGGAGTTTATAGGGGCCGATTTCAACTCAGTACAAGTTAGAGCACTCTGGTGACACAGATTTCACACCTTGACCACTCTCATAGAGACGGTTCAAACCAACCCACAAACACCAGCCAGACATTGCCTCCAGCTACTCAGGCACATGGTGGCATGCATATTTTGTCATTTCACGCCAGACTACATCTGAGGTGCCTAAGCATGGATCAGGTTGGTCTACACTCCAGATAAACAGACTACACAAACCTGTGTCGATACTCTCCAGGGTTAAACACTCCCTGAAATGGAGGAAAGACCCTATGAACATCTGTGCGGTGGTCCCATTCACGCAGCACCATCCTCCCCACATTGCCTCTAACAATGGATGCATCCCTATTAGGCTGGGGAGCCCCACAGGTTCAGGGCAACCACCACAAGGTTCAGGGCAAATGGTCCCCCACAGAGTCGACTCTTCATATCAACCTCTTAGAACTAAGAGCAGTCAGAAATCCTGATGCACACTTTCTTCCACTAATCAAGGACACTCGTACGAAAATCATGACAGACAAGATAGTGTGCATGTTTTACATAAATTGACAAGGTGGCGCCAGATCATCCTCTCTGTGCATGGAACCACTAAAGTTAGGGAATTGGTGTATTTGCCACAGTGTTCTCATATCAGCCACTTACTTGCCGGGAGTACAGAATATAAGTAGCAGATAGTCTTAGCTGCAAGTTCTCACATGAGCATGAATGGGAAATGAACCCAGCAGTGCTCCACTGCATATTTTATCACTGGGGAACCCTAGTAATAGACTTGTTTGCCATTTACCTGAACAGGAAACACCCACTCTATTGCTCCAGAGCCAGCCTCGAGAAACACTCATTAGGAGACGCTCTCCTCCCATGGGACAGAAGCTTTTATATGCTTTTCCTCTGTTCATTCTGATGCTGAAGGTTCTGATAAAAATAAAGAGAGAAAAAGCAAAAGTTATACTGATTGCTCCCACCTGGCTGAGACACTGTAGCACCCATACCTGTCACAGCAAGCAATGTGTCCATCAGTCCCTCTTCAACCCACACATCACCTCCTCTCCCAGAATGACAGACAAACCCTCCATCCCAACCTATGGATCCTCCAGCTCAAGGCTTGGCTCCTTCATGGTTCCAGCACAGAAAACTGCTGCTCCGAGTAGGTGCAAGAAGTATTATTACAGAGTAGAAAATTGGCTACCCAACGCACTTACCTGAAAAAAATGGAAAAGATTGCAGGTTTGTTGTATTTCCAAACAAATTCCACCGGTATCTTCCTCCGTCCCCTTCATGCTAGACTACATACTAGACCTGAAGAGTACGGGGATATCTCTTAGCTCCCTCAAGGTACATCTTGTGGCCATAACAGCCTTCTGCCAAGTGATACAGGGATATTCTGTTTTTACCCATCCACTGACAGAGATTCCTCAAGGGCATAGAAAACCTCTTTCCATAAACAAGGAACCCTGCTCCAACCTAAAATGGGACCTAAATCTAGTTCTAAAGAGCCTGACTAGAACCTATGATCACTTGTTCTTTTAGCATCTATCAATGAAGACCATGTTCCTAGTAGCCATCACCTTGGCACAAAGAATAGAGGAAATAGCGGCATTAATGGCACACACCTCTTCACAAATTTCTTTAAACAGAGAGTCACTTGGAGGCCACACTCAAAGTTCATCCTCAAGGTGACCTTGTCTTTTCACATGAACCAGCTCACCTTCCCACCTAAAGTCTCATCATGGCAACAGGGAGACTATATACTACATACGCTTGATGTTAGGAGAGCCTTGGCCTTTTATTTGGACAGGACAAAGCTCTTTAGGAAATCCGCTAAGCTCTTCTAAGCGTTGCAGAAAGGTCAAAAGGTACAGCAATATCCGTTCAGAGATTTTTTCCAAATGGATCTCCAGTGGTATTAACTATTGCTCTCATGCTTGTAATTTGCTACCTGCATTCAGAATCAGTATACATGCCATGAGATTGGTTTCCACCTCCGTTGCCTTACTTTAAAATGTTCCCATACTAGAAAACTGTATGACAGCAACTTGAGTGTCTGCTCATACTTTCGCAGAATACTATGCGATTACTAGAGACTCAGCTTCTGGTGCTATCTTTGGAGTCAAGTCTGTTATTGATGACAATAAGCCAAAGTCCCAATCCTCCATTGGGGATACTGTTCGGGAGTCACCTACAGTGGAGCACTCATAGGGACACTACTTGAAGTTATCTTGTGCAGTAACCATGGTTCTTTGAGATGTGTGTCCCTATGGGTGCTCCAGACCCCACCCTCCTCCCCTCTACTTCAGAGTTCTCAATAGGGGCTCTGCAGTAGAGAAGGAACTGAGGGTGGTTTGCCCATGCAGCACTAGTTAGCCTTGACGCAGAGCACGAGGGAGGAAGAGTGCATGTGTGGGCTGAACTGATACTGCTAGGTAAAAACTCCAATCGGAGGCGCAGGGATGCAGACACACCTACACTGGAGCACCGATAGGGGGACATCTTGAAGAACCATTGTTACTACACAAGGTGAGTAGCTCCCTCTTGTAGTCATTACTAAGCATTTTTCCTGTAATAAAATAGGGACAGCTCTTCTACTATTCCTTGTGACTACAGGAAATCTCTGCTGTAGCTGCTCACAGTTTGAGCTCAAATTGTGTAAAGAGATGCCTACGATTTCCATCAGCTGAAACATAAATATAGAATTCAACTTGTCTAAAGAGTAAGTTGAATTTCTCGTCGTTTTAACTATGCATCTGGCAATTGAAAACAACATCTGGCAAGGGGGGGGGGCAATAGCTCAGTGGTTTGAGCATTGGCCTGCTAAACCCAGGGTTGAGAGTTCAATCCTTGGGGCCATTTAGGGATCTGGGGCAAAAATCTGTCTGGGGATTGGTCCTGCTTTGAGCAGGTGCTTGGACTAGATGACCTCCTGAGGTCCCTTCCAACCCTGATATTCTATGATAGTTAAAAAGCACATGCTTAGTCCTGATCTCCTAAGTACACAGGCATTAAAGCAGCTGTCTATAAATGGTTATGCAAAAATGAATAAACACACAATGGAAAAATTAACTGACGCTTTGGTTATAAATTGTGAAAGGGAAAGGCTTTGTTTACATTTGGAAACAGTAACTGCAGCTATGATGCTGTTTTAAGATTAATCCTGCATTTCCCCACTTTAAATAGCTTATGGGTAGTGCATGTTTGTTTCTTTGTTTTTTAAAAAGAGTTCAAATATGGTTGTTTAGTACCATGAGCAGGGCCCCATTCCATGATCCTGTGCTGTAATATATTGAGTTTTCATTTAAAACAAATTCTCTAGTTCTTTGAGTGGTTGCTCATGTGTATTCCACAGTAGGTGTGTGTGCTCGCCACATACACCGGTGCTGGAAGTTTTTCCCTTAGCAGTACCCGTAGTGGGGGAGCACTGCTACGACCCCTGGAGTGGTGCCTGTATATCATGTCATAAAGGGGGCTGCACGCTCCCCCCACCCACGGTTCCTTCTTGCTGCCAGTGAAGGTAGTTAGAACTTTGTGCTCCAGCACTTCTAGCCTTAGTGGTACTTGTTCATCAATAGATAGCTTCTCTAGTTGGTAGCCTGGCTTGGGGCATGCCCCGTGCCCCAGGCTTCAAGTTGTGCGACTCCTGTCGCAATTCCATGCCCAGAAGCGATCCGAACTCCAAGTGTCTTTGCTGTCTGGGCAAGGCTCACATAAGTGAGCGGTGTAAAATTTGTAAATCGTTTAAGCCCCAGACTAAACACGAACGCGAGATCCGACTCCAGGCCCTACTTATGGAATCGGCATTGGCCCTGGCACTGGTGCGCCAACCCGGCCCCAGGCACCGCATCCTCGGTGCGGAGCAAAGCCCCATCCACCAGTTGGCACCGGGCGTGGAGACCTCTGCCCGATCTGCCGGGCCCTCCCGTAGCCCCAGACAGACCTCCACTCCGTTGTCGGGGTCACCTAGGAGCGAGTCGCCTGATTCATCCTCGACCCGAAGAGGCAGCACGCACCAACGTGGGAAGCGTCGACGTTCTGTGTCGAGTGAGAGCGGATCTCAACGTCGACGGCACCTGCGATCATATCACGAGGATCGCCATGTTCGGCGTGCACTCCGGCACTCACTGGCACCGCGACGCTGTGCCCAGAGTCACCAAAGGGACTCCAGGGATACGACCTCCAACGTTTACTCTTACTCGTCATCGAGGTTGAAATCCCGGGGCAGGACCCGACATGGACGGCACCAGTCGAGTCGCTCCTACAGCACCGTGTGATCCTCGGCCGCCTCGGCTCCCAGCCGCCCCTCCCCAGGCCACACCATTCCCCAGGAGCAGATAACTCTGGTGGGACCCCAGGCGGCGCAGTGGCAAGGGGCACCCTGGTAAGGACAGTGGTGCCAGTGGGCACCGTGGCCCCAGGCGCCCGCACCGCAGAGGCCCCGGTTTTGATGCAGGACCTGCCATTTGATGGCAAAGTATTGTCTGCGGACCAAACAGACACCCGTCTGCACGGGATGAAGGACTCCCGCACCACCCTGCAGACTCTCGGTCTGTATGTCCCGCCAGCCAAGGACAAGCCCAGACTGCAGCCCTCGGCTCCCCCGGCACGGGGCAGATATGAGCCCCCGCCCAAGAGGCCTAGGGACCAGAGACGCAGGTCTCAGCATCAGTCGCAGTCAGCCCCACGCCCCGGTCCCTCGAAGGGCAAGAGGCAGTTTTGACTGTCTGCGGGGGGTCACCGGGCCTATTGCCAGGGACCCCCTCCTCCCTGCAGTTAATAAAGTTGGTTTTTGGCAACCGTTTATCTGCCTTCATGGTACATTGGTCCCATATAACGTCGGATCGGTGGATCCTCAGTACCATCTCCAAGGGGTACAGGCTGCAGTTCGTTTACACCCCACGGAACCACCCACCACCCCGGGGGTCCCGGAGCACGCCCTTCTATTAAGTCAGGAGGTGTCGTGCCTCCTCACCCTGGGCGCGGTGGAGAGGGTACCGCAGGAGTTTCGGGGCAAGGGGTTTTACTCCCAGTATTTCCTGATCCCGAAGGCAAAAGGCGGGCTCAGGCCCATCCTCAATCTGCAGAATCTCAGTCAGTTCATGGTTCATTGTAAGTTCCGCATGGCCTCTATTGTTCCATCCCTAGACCCGGGGGATTGGTTCGCAGCCCTGGACCTCCAGGATGTGTATTTTCACATCCATATTTTTGAGGGCCACAGGCGCTTCCTTTGCTTCCTGGTGGGGACAGACCATTACCAGTTCACAGTCCTCCCCTTTGGTCTTTCTACGGTCCCCAGGGTTTTCACCAAATGTATGGCGGTGGTCGCAGCCCACCTCAGGAGGAACGGGCTGCAGATTTTCCCCTACCCGGACGACTGGCTGCTCAAGGGCAAGTCTCGGTCTCAGGTGCAGGCACAGGTGCAATTCCTGCTAGACACCTGCACGAGGCTGGGCCTGGTGGTAAACGAGGAGAAATCCACATTAGTCCTGGTTCAGCGCATACATTTCATAGGGGCGCTGTTTGACGCTCGAGGGGGCCATGGCCTCCCTCCCCCGGGACAGGTTCAAGATGCTCAGAAGTCTCATAGCCTCAGTCATGACCTTCCCTGTGACAATGACAGGAATGTGTCTTCAGCTCCTAGGCCATATGGCAGCCTGCATCTTCATGGTGCGATGTGCCAGGCTCAGGATGCAGCCCCTCCAGCTTTGGCTGACCTCCCAGGCCAGGGACGGCCTGGGTAAGGTAGTCACACTGCCCCCCCATATAGCTGCCGACCTACGATGGTGGTCTTTCCCAGGCAACATGCTGCAGGGCCTCTGCATTTGAGGGGCACTGACATTTGAGCCCCCATACACGGTCTTCCATAGGGATAAGGTCCAGCTCCGCCTGCATCCTGCTTTTCTGCCGAAGGTAGTCTCGGCTTTTCACATAGAGCAGGACATTTTCCTCCTGGTCCTCTGTCCTAAGCCCCATTCCTCCAACGGGGGCTGCACGTGTTAGATGTGCAAAGAGCGCTGGCTTTTTACCTAGACAGGACCAGGCCATTTAGGAAGTCCCCCCAGCTGTTTATTGCATTGGCCGAGCGCATGGGGGGCAACCGGTTTCCACCCAGCAGATTTCCCGCTGGATCACCTCGTGCATACGCACGTGTTACGACCTGGCAGGGGTTCCCCCGCCTCCTATAGTGAAGGCTCATTCGACAAGAGCTCAGGCCTCGTCAGCTGTCTATGTGGCTCATGTCCCTATTCAGGACATATGCAGGGCTGCTACTTGGTCCTCTGTCCACACCTTCGCTTCACATTATGCGATCGTCTCCCAAACGCGGGATGACGCCGGGTTTGGTAGGGCAGTGATCCGTCCGGGTAACCCTTAAACTCCTTCCACCTCCGTCAGGTATAGCTTGGAGTCGCCTGCTGTGGAATATACATGAGCAATCACTCGAAGAAGAAAGGAGAGTTACCTGTTCCATAACTGGCGTTCTTCAAGATGTGTTGCTCAGGTGTATTCCACATCCCGCCCTCCTTCTCCTCTGTTGGAGTTGTCTGGCAAGAAGGAACTGAGGGTGGGGGAAGCACGCAGCCCCCTTTATGGCGCGATATACAGTGGTCGTAGCGGTGCTCCCCCACTATGGGTACTGCTAAGGGAAAAATTTCCGGCACTGATGCATGTGGCGAGCACGCACACCTACTGTGGAATACACCTGAGCAACACATCTCGAAGAACGCCAGTTAGGGAACAGATAACTGTCCTTTATTGAGTATAAACTGATTGCAGATTCAGAAAGAGAGCGCTAACAATCTCAGATGATGACTCTGAGAGGCTTACTCTACCTCATTTCACTCTGATAACCCTGAAGTGTAACGATGGCAACTTTAATGTCAGTATTAACTATTTGACCACTGATCACTTTAGCTGCATTAACCAGAAAATGAGTTTACTCGCCAACCACCTACCTAGCACCTTGTGGGTTTTTTTGTTTTTTTAAAAGTCCTCTGTGTATGTAGCATGGGAAGAAAGGTTACTGCATCAGTCTACCAGGGTTCTGCCTATATTCGTAAACTATTAAAATTCCACTAAAACTTCTTATGTATCGGAGTAAACATAAAAAGTTTTGCAGTAGGGTGGCTTTAAGGAATTAGAAGTTAGTATTGATCTGATTGGATTGTTAGATTTCAAATAGGAATTTTTATCCATATCTTGTAGACCTTTTAAAACAAAACTAATTAAACAATACAAAAAAAATCCAAGATTAAATTTCACTAACAGCTAACTATAGATTCTTTTGTTTTTTCTTCTGGGAAAATTTGGAACTAATGGTTGGAAGCCAAGTTGGAATGCATGAGTTAATGAAACATGAAGGAAACAAATGCTTTTGGACAGCTGTTTTTAAAAACAAACAAACATGGTGTTAAGTGGTCATGGTAATAGATCCAGCTGCAGTTGTGTGTTGGTGTCTGTGTGTACCTTCTTGCACCTAGCTCTTATGTTCCTAGGCACTGGTAGAAGTTTGAAATATTCAGGAATGTCTATTTTTTGAATGCCTTAGAGCAGGATTCTTATAAAATATAGCATTCTCTCTGGAGCAGAGTAGGGGTAAAGTCATGTAAGATAACCAGAGCAGCACCACTGCTAACCCATTTGGTTTTTTGGAGGGTGTAAGAGAGGCGGGGGGAGGTGAAGTAAAGGATGAAGCTAGCATCTTCTATATGAAAACTGGCCTGTTAATGCCACATGTACAGCTGTTTAAATAGCACACACAGATGTTATTTACAAGCTGTTGTATAAACACATAGCTTATGTTCCTGTGGCTAGTTCTTGGTTCCCACAAGGAGACAGGTAATTTCTAGGAGCTCTGCTCCCTTGTATCTATTCATGCTTCTCAATTTATTTTTTTATTGTAGCTCATCTTTAAAATCGGTGAAGTTTTAATCTCCTGCAAATTAAGCCCTTTGTCTAACTGTGGAGTATTAAAGGGCCAAATTAAAGTAACTGGTTGTGGGCCAAAGCTCCATATACCAGCCACAATCTGTAATTGATATCCTACAGGTGAAAGTAGGAGGTTGTAGACTGATCCTTTCTGTAGTAACTAGACTTTTTTAGTTATGAAAGATATTGTTACATTCAGCATCACTCAGCGGGGTATGTACTTCTGTGATGAGTGCTATTTTGCCATTTTTTGGCTGCATTTTGCATATGAAAGTACTTGATGTGGGTACACAATTGCCCCTGATGCTGTCAACACTAATCTTAGGAGTCAGCCATTTCTCTGAGGCCATGTCTACACTACAGCACCAGAGCTATGGTGGTATAACCCTGTAGTGTAGACTTAGCCTACAGTGATGGAAGGGGTTTTTCCATGACCAATGGTAGTTAGGTCAGTCTAGCTGTATTAACACATGGGTTTAGGATTTTTCACACCTTTGAGTACCATAGCAATGTTAACTGAAATTTTAAGCATGTACCAGGCCTGAGTCGGTGAAGACCACTGCAGTGGTTCCTATTCAGACATTTATCTTTGCAATCATACGGGCTATAAGTTTGGTATTTTAATGAAGCACAGCATTATGCAGAATGCTATGAAGGGTGTGTAAATACATATAGGGGATAGATGTTTAGGAGTTAGAAAAGTGGTGTCAAATATATAAGTATCAGTTAAGGATAGGGAGAAGGCCTACCTTACAGAAATCAAAAGCCATGCTGCTGTAGAGAAAACCCCTTCTACAGGTAAATAAAAGGTCAATGAAATCTTTTCAGGCCTGTTAAAAGACTTTGTAGCTATTTTCAAATAGACATTATCAAAAATATGAACAAGTCTGGTAGTTTGAATATTCCCTGGACTACTCTTGAAAGTACAGTAGAAATTCTCTTAAAACTTCCCCTTGAAAACACCAATTTTTTTAAAGTCGAGTCCTATTGGCAAAACTAAGCACTATTTTGATATCCATAATACGTTACAAGTCCCTGTTTCCACCACAATAGATAACAGCACCAACTGCTGGTGCTTGTAACAGTGTGATAGCATGATATTTGCGATCTTTGTATTTTAGCTTTCAATTTTTAAGGACAGGGGAAAACTTTTTGTCAAGGAATTAGAGGACAGAATGAAAAATGACATTTTTATAGCAGCCCATTCAGTATTTGGCCATATGGTGTTAAAATAACTGCAGAGCCTGTTGATGAGGAGGCATGTACTTGATTGCTCAGGGCCACCGAATGTGGACAGCTGCAGAACTTTAACCTCATATTGAACCTATTTTACAAGGTCCAAGCATTTTGCAACAGATCTAGTGTATCATTTTTTCTGTCTTTTTCTGACAATGTACATGTGGTCAATGTACTGAGGAATCTTATTCAGATGTTTGTGCAGTCATCCTCCCAATTGTCACATCCTCCTGAATTCCCTTTTGTCCTGTATTAAGTGACTTTTTTCTAATTCGATTGCTTTTCTTTTTTTAACAATAATTGAAAAGGCAATATACCATATTAGATACAAGTATAATAGCTGTCATTTTTAATCTTCAATTTTGCATATTAGAGCTTAGAATTTTACAAATACCACTTAATCCATTACCAACCAAATAAATTTCCCTTTATAGGGAATTTTTGCTGATATTTTCTTGATTAGCATTTTAATAAATGCGAACACTTATGCTTGCATGGATCCCTGGACCATAATTCAATGAGAAATTTCTCTCTATAGTTTACCAGATAGTGTATAGCTTATTCCATTTATACTATATTGTTCCTTTTCATTACTAATATTTCCCAACACAGTTAAACTTAACATTTGTCTACAAAAAGGGACAGTCTTGATGCACTAATATGTCCTTAGCAGCCATTATTGACTGCTTGTGTTGAGATCATTTGTAATGTTTCCAGTATAGGCCTAGGGTAAGTGAAGACCATGCTGTCCCTTCCACCCTGGCCCACAAATATATGCTTTCCTATCCCTATGGCTGCTCTGTATGCTTGTAAATTTATTTTAAAAGGGGAAGCGGCATGCCTCACATCTTTAGCTTTGAATCAGTCTGGATATGATAATTAATCCATGAATTCTGAAACATATTTGAGATGGTTTTGTCATCAGTCCTATGACTAATTGAAAGGCCTTTAGAGTGTGTGTAAGCATTTGACTCTTATGTCTTTAAAGTAATTCATTTACAGCTGAAGAAACTGCATTGACTCAGAGTTGAGTTTTGCACTGAGGTTTCTGTTGACTCTTTGAAGCATTATCAATACTATGAAAATAGCTGATTAGCAGAGGTCTCCCCTATCCCTTCGTTCTTCCCCACCCTGTTCGTAGTGCATTGTGCTACTTTGAGTTTTTTTAAAAGGTTGCTTTGAAGTCTTGCAGGTATGTTGGAGGAAATGAAACAGACCAGCCTTCCAAGGACATCGCTGATCCTTGGAGAGGTGTCTAAAATTACTTCATCTGTAATTCAAAAGTAATGGAAAAGAAACATAAAGTGCTTTCCCCTCAACCTTTTTCCTCTGTTTAGTCAGGATATGGATGAAGGCCCATTGGTGTTAATGAGAGAAGCTACAGAAAAGTAAAGGTTGATGTTATTTTTAGTAGTGAAGCATTTAACGAGCATGACTAATTAGTACTTAACTAGCCAATAGAGGTTTTTCATTTCCCTCATTGGCAGGCTCAAATAAGAGCCACAAAACTTTGCTCTAAAAAATGCTTGTTCCTCCCATTATCATTCATAATGATAAGCATATTTATGGAATTGTCTGTTACCCAAACCAGATGTGTGCTGGAAGTAGATGCAAAATTAAAATGAGTGGAGGGTGCTTTTTATCAAACTGTAGAAGTCTGACAACTTATACATTTGGATTTGAATAACTTTTCAAAACCATTCTGCATGCAATGGATTTTCAGACTGGCAGGCCATATAGTACTCTAAGTGCTTCTGCAGGCTACTGCTGCATCTGAGGGGAAGGCACAAGAACCTTGTCAAAAACTAAAGCCAAAAAGAGGGACTAGCTTTGCCAGCCACTAGTGGGATCTGCCAGAAAAGGATCCAGGAAGTGGGGTGGAATACATGTGAAGGAAGAGATGGAAGGTTAAAGTAGTTAATTTACAAGAACAGGTAAAGGATCAAAGCAACAAGGGGTCTGGACAAGGACATGAGGAAAAACCAGAGTACTGTACGATCTGCAGGGGAATGGAGAGTTAAGTCGTAAGGAAGCATTTGGAGGAGAGCAAGACAAGGTGGCAGGGAACTGTGTGCTAAGGAGCAGCGGCAGAAAGAGTGGGGAACAAAACTGATGGAGTATGATTTTTGTTTTGAAAAGGACAAAACCTGTATCATGTTAAATACTTTCCTGATATTTTACTTTTCTATGTAAACAGTGATGTATGCTTGTGAATGAGTGCGGGGAGAGGGCACAGTTCAGAGAGGAGAGATGGCCAGACAACAATCTCTGCTCCACACTGGAAAAAATCCAGAGACTTTCTGAACTAGAGATTCCTAGAACCTTGAGCATGTTCAGTGTGAGTTAAGTGCTGATAGAGTGAATAGTAATCCTGTGCCTGCTCCCCATCATGCTGCTCTCATGACTGCAAAACCAAGTATTTATTATTTGAGAATTTGAGCCTAATAGTCATTAGAAAGATCGTTTCCCTTTAATTTGCAATGAGGTCTCACGTTTGACCTTAGTCAAGAGATATTCATGTGGTTGATCTCTATATGGGCATAAGATGCAGGCTGTGACCGGGGTCCCTATGGGGAGACAGCCGAGGTCACTTAATTAAGGTGAACTGCAAAGAATGGGGCAGACAAACCCCAAAGCTGGTGGATAATCAAATACTTAGATTTACCAAGTCAGCACTAAACAGCTTCTATTATACCTTACTGGTTACTCAAAAGTCCAAACAACACAGTTCCCTTGAAGTAACCCAGCCTCAGGCCTCCATCCAGGTACCAAAGTCAAATATGATGATTTCTGAAAATCCTATTTCATCATATAAAAGAAAAGGCTCTACCAATCCCAAAGGATCGGACACATTACCTCCCCAGTTATTGAATAGTCCAGATCTTACCCAAAAACATGCATACAGCCAGTTCTTATTAACAAAACTAAAATTTAGTTAACCATACTCTCCTCCCTTTTCTTATTAAAAGATCAATATACATACAGACATGAGTTCAATTTGTGAGGTTCAGATACATAGCACCTTTCAGACTAACAAGTATTGGGAGCATAAGCTTTCGTGGGTAAGAACCTCACTTCTTCAGATGCAAGTAATGGAAATGCCTCTGGAGATTTCCATTACTTGCATCTGAAGAAGTGAGGTTCTTACCCACGAA